>NC_138305.1:4062500-4312500 GCF_965601325.2 Salmo salar
ACAGACTCCACCCACATTCTATATATCAGACTCCACCCACATTCTATATAACAGACTCCTCCCACATTCTATATATCAGACTCCACCCACATTCTATATAACAGACTCCACCCACATTCTATATAACAGACTCCACCCACATTCTATATATCAGACTCCACCCACATTCTATATATCAGACTCCACCCACATTACATATAACAGACTCCACCCACATTCTATATATCAGACTCCACCCACATTCCATATAACAGACTCCACCCACATTCTATATATCAGACTCCACCCACATTCCATATAACAGACTCCACCCACATTCTATATATCAGACTCCACCCACATTACATATAACAGACTCCACCCACATTCTATATATCAGACTCCACCTACATTCTATTTCTAGAACCGAGACACTCCTCCTCAATATCCCCTAAATGTAAAGTATTTATATTCCAGACAGTTTAACCTCTGACCTGCTGGTGTGGTCAAAGGCGTCCTTGATGGCCTGGAATCCGTCGGTGCTCTCCAGCCAGCCCTTGACCTCTGCAGCCAGGCAGGCCGACGGGCACCTAATCACAGGACCCCGGGTCATCCCATCCGCCAGGATACGACTGCTGGCACCACCACCTAACTGGAGGAGAGGAGAGGGGGGCAAAGGTTAAGGAACGGTCAGGGTGGTCATAGACTGGATACAGCTACTTCACTGAATTATTCCTAGTAGTACTGTTTAATATATACTTCCATATGTAGTTACTGGTATACAGTACTTCTACCATTGTCTAGTGCAGTATGCTGTATTACAGTATATAACACTGTAACTCACGGAGATAGCACGACAGCCCCGGTTGGTGCTAGCCACCAGGCAGCCTTCTGTGGTCGCCATGGGGACCTGGAACTGCTTCCCATCGAGGTGAAGAGGCCCGGCCACGCCTACTGGAATGGGCATGTATCCAATCACATTCTCACAGCAGGTCCCCATCACCTGGCAACCAAAACATCAACAAAGATTGTTTTTCAGTTTCCATCATCGTTACATCGTGTACTGTATGTGTGGTGGTTATGCAAATAAAAACAAAAGAACTGAATTGCTGTTTTGTGCATCAAGCATTGATGTTTTAATGCCCTTTGGGTGTACATACTGTATCAATCACACAACAACTTCAGACAAAAGCCTAGAAATCCTCACCTTAGAGTAGTCGTAGTCTAGGTATGGCAGAGAGGAGAGTGCGGAGGAGTTGGGGAGCTTGGAGGAGATCATATATCTACGGATGGATACCCCTCTCTCTGGTCTCTCCATCACGGCCTCCAGCTTGTAGGAAGGGATGTGTTTAGAGTTCACCAGAACCACCACCTCATCATCACTCAGGAATCGGGCTCCCATCTGTGGAGGACACACAGACACTTTGTCAACTCAAATGCATGTATAAAGCACTTTTCAAACAGTCTCGAGTATTCTACAATGCAATGGATCTTGGTGATAAGAAATGTATTACAGTACACGTAATCTCTCGTGGACAGATTCACATGAAAAATGACAACTTTTTTACATCTGGGTAACAAACATTACATGTAGCTAAAGTCACCTGATCTACCTGTGACCTATCGTCTGACAGTCACCTGATCTACCTGTGACCCATCGTCTGACAGTCACCTGATCTACCTGTGACCCACCGTCTGACGGTCACCTGATCTACCTGTGACCCATCGTCTGACGGTCACCTGATCTACCTGTGACCTATCGTCTGACAGTCACCTGATCTACCTGTGACCCATCGTCTGACGGTCACCTGATCTACCTGTGACCTATCGTCTGACGGTCACCTGATCTACCTGTGACCCACCGTCTGACGGTCACCTGATCTACCTGTGACCCATCGTCTGACGGTCACCTGATCTACCTGTGACCCATCGTCTGACGGTCACCTGATCTATCTGTGACCCACTGTCTGACGGTCACCTGATCTACCTGTGACCCATCGTCTGACGGTCACCTGATCTACCTGTGACCCATCGTCTGACGGTCACCTGATCTACCTGTGACCCACCGTCTGACGGTCACCTGATCTACCTGTGACCCATCGTCTGACGGTCACCTGATCTACCTGTGACCCACCGTCTGACGGTCACCTGATCTACCTGTGACCCATTGTCTGACGGTCACCTGATCTACCTGTGACCCATCGTCTGACAGTCACCTGATCTACCTGTGACCCACCGTCTGACGGTCACCTGATCTACCTGTGACCCACCGTCTGACGGTCACCTGATCTACCTGTGACCTATCGTCTGACGGTCACCTGATCTACCTGTGACCCATCGTCTGACGGTCACCTGATCCACCTCTGATAGATGTGGTAAAGAGGTCCAAAACAATGGAAATGCCATGGAAACAAGTGGGGTAAAGATACTGTGTTGGAAACATCCCAAATCTCCTCATTGCCCCCCACAACTTTAAAATAGTAAATTGTAATGACTGGAAAGGAACTTGGCCTCTATGTTCTCTCCCCACCAGCCTCCACTGGGTCACAGGTAGATCAGGTGACGATCAGACGATGGATTCACTGAATGTATGTCCTCTATTACTGTCCTGCTCTAATAGGTTGAGCCTAAGTGAATGAGTAAAGTGAGTTAAGCTCATTAGGGATATAGTTAAACCCATAGACCGTATCAAGGGGTTATTACTGCACAGACACCATAGAAACTGGCGTTGGATTGACATTGTGAAACAGGGGATCAGTTCTGCATTACATTACATTACATTACATTACATTACATTTCAGTCCATCTTATCCAGAGTGACTTGTCGTACGTAATACAGTCCATTCTGCACTGAAATTGACTGTAATTAACCTTAGCCCTGGTTGTAAACAGTGTGTGTGTGTATGTGAGTGTGCATGCGTGCACGTGGACCATAGCTATGTAAGTGTACATCCCACCATACCTCAGGGTTTTTCAGGATGGCCAGGCACTCCTCCAATGGTCTGGGGTCTGAGGGTAGGCTGGGCTGAGAGGGCTCTGCTCTGGGGCACTCCGCCTGGCTCTCCCTCTCCTCCTCCATAGAGCCCAGGCGGAAGGTGGGCTGGGGTTCGGTGGTCGGGACAGGCAGCGGCCGGATCACCTCGGCTAGGATGGGGAGGAGGGAGAGGAGAGGGAGGAGGGAGAGGAGGGGGAGGAGGGAGAGGGGGAGGAGGGAGGAGGGAGAGGGGAGGAGGGAGAGGGACGGAAAGGAACGATAATTAAGTTAACCATCGAGTTCAGAGCAAAGCCCTAAAGGCTGAGAGAGTTTCACCTTGTTGAGATCTATTCTAGAGCTAGACAGCACTGTAAGGAATGTATTGATGCAGTAAAGAGGTCAATGGAACTCCACCAAAACAATGGAAATGCCATGGAAACGGCTGGGGGAAAAATGCCGTGAGGGAAAGATCCTGAATCTCCTCATTGCACCCCAGCAGAATAAGCCTACTTTTAGGCTACTGTTTCTATGTGTATTTCACACTCTGTTGAGGTAAAAACCAGAGGATAATGCTGTATAGAAGTCAACCCCAATACATGTTCATGTTTTCGTCACCAATCAACTGCATTAGTTAAAAAACGACTGACTGCGTCCATCTATTTCGTGTTTGCTAGCTACGCTACCAGCTTATACGACTGCATTTCTCATCAACGCATTTCTCACAGTCCTTTCCAAACCACCATAACACCACGTCTTGTTCCTGCCTGCCGTACCTCTCTCCTCCTTGGTGGCCTCAGCCAGGGCGGGGGGTGTGGGGGTGGCGGTCCTGAGGGGGGATTTGGGGGGTTGGGGGGGAGCAACCTCCTTCCTGCAGCACTGGTCTGTGCTCCAGCGGGGGGCACGCTCAGGCCCCTGGGACAGGGGGCTCTTCAGAGACAGGGTGGACTCATGCTCTACTTGTTCAAAGAAGATGTACTTGACGGCCAGCAGCAGGGCCAGACCCAGACAGATCACCTGCTCTATATCCATGCTGACCAACCTGGGGACACAACAGACAGAGGAGGGACAACAAGAATAAAACAACAGATGAAATAACAGAAGAAGATATGGATTGTACTTTAATAAATGTCACATACATTTACATGTCACTGTTGAAACTGGATTGGTCAAGTCACAGGGGGTGGAATCAATTCCATTTAAACTTTGTCAGTTCCAGAAGTGAATTAAAATTCCAGGTAGAACTCACCTTGACATGTAGAACTGCCAGAGGGGTCTCTCGGGGTCGATCCTCTTGGGTAAATGGTTGTCCAGGGACATGGAGCCCACCTGGGAGACGTCCAGGTTGGAGTTGAGGGAGAGAGGGTCGGCGATCCAACGGCTGTGAGCGTGCACCATTACCAGGCCCAGAGACTGGAGAGCAAACAGCAACGTTAACACACACACACACACACACACACACACACACACACACACACACACACACACACCACACCATACACACACACACACAACAACATATACACACCATACACCGGTGTAGTCTTACCATGATCATCTTGACTCTCTGGGTAACAGGGTTGGGCTTGTTATCCTCCTCTTCCTCCATCACGCGGGAGAAGTGGCTCAGCTGCCAGATGGGGTGACCCTCCTGACTCTCCCTGGACAGCTGAAGTGAGAACAAACACACAGGTCAGTATCCACACACACACACACAAGTCAGAACACACACACACACACACACACACACACACACACACACACACACACACACACACACACACACACACACACACACACACACACACACACACACACTGTCTCATAATGATGTTTAAAGGCATTTAGTGTTTGTCTCATTTAAAGGCATTTAGTGTTTGTCTCATTTAAAGGCATTTAGTGTTTGGCTCATTTAAAGGCATTTAGTGTTTGTCTCATTTAAAGGCATTTAGTGTTTGTCTCATTTAAAGGCATTTAGTGTTTGTCTCATTTAAAGGCATTTAGTGTGTCTCATCATGTTGATTAAAGGAATTTAGTGTCTGTCTCATAATGTTGCTTAAAGGCATTTAGTCTAGATTTCTACTCATGCTATGGCTCTCCTTTCCTTCCACATCTCTCATTTTACACCTATTTCATTTGACGTGTGTGTGTGTGTGTTTATGGATGTGTGTGGATGTGTGTGTGTGTGTGTGTGTGTGTGTGTGTGTGTGTGTGTGTGTGTGTGTGTGTGTGTGTGTGTGTGTGTGTGTGTGTGTGTGTGGATGTGTGTGTGTTTGTGGATGTGTGTGTGTGGATGTGTGTGTGTGTGTGTGTGTGTGTGTGTGTGTGTGTGTGTGTGTGTGTGTGTGTGTGTGTGTGTGTGTGTGTGTGTGTGTGTGTTTGTAGATGTGTGTGTGTGTGTGGATGTGTGTGTGTGTGGATGTGTGTGTGTGTGTGTGTGTGTGTTTGTGGATGTGTGTGTGTGTGTGTGTGTGGATGTGTGTGTGTGGATGTGTGTGTGTGTTTGCGGATGTGTGTGTGTGTGTGGATGTGTGTGTGTGGATGTGTGTGTGTGTGGATGTGTGTGTGTGGATGTGTGTGGATGTGTGTGTGTGTTTGCGGATGTGTGTGTGTTTGTGGATTTGTGTTTGTGGATGTGTGTGTTAACCCTTACCTCTAGGACCAGGGAGACGCAGGCAGGGAAGAACGTCATGAAGACAAAGTAGTTGGCCAGGACAGACATGCAGCCAAAACAACACATGATCTCCAACTGTCGTACACCTGGAAGATCAATCAGTCCATCAATCAATCAAAGCTGGAATACTGCATCCAAAATGATATTATATTCCCTGTACAGCCAGCTCTGGTCAAAAGTAGTACACTATATATGTACTCTGGTGCTCCATGCTCCCTTCCATACCTGACATGGTGCCCACCCCGATCACCAGGCATTCCACCAGGGCATCCAGAGTGAACGTGGGCCCCAGGACTGCCATGCCACGGGCGATGTTGTCGCGCACCTCGTCCTGTTACACAGGTAATCAATGAATGAATACATTTATCAAACGGCTTTATGAAACCTTTTAAGCCTTTTCAACATGGGTCACTACTACAGAGTGTCGCTATTCCAAAAATGTGTTACAAAAGCATATAACAGCTGTATAATAACAAAATAACGTATTGTATATTACTACTGATGTGTTTCCACAGGAGTATGAAGTGACATGTACCTGTGAGTTAGAGCTGAGTGCGTACTTGGCGAGAGCGCATGCTTTGGAGAGGTCGATCAGAAGCAGGAAGAAAGGTAAGGCCTCACTGGAGAACAACATGGATGACTGTGTGTGAGACTCAAACATTTTCTGATGAGCTACAGTAGTACTGAACGGAGCACAACAGTAGATGTCAACAGGAGACCCTCTCTCTGTCTCTCCTCTATAGTAATTAGACAAATGGTTAAATAACCTCCATTACAAATCTTGGCGATATTACAGTAGGCCAAGTAATCCAACACTAAAGAGGAAAACTGAGGCTCAGAGTGTATTAACATATGTTATAACATAAACCACTTATCAGATGTTTTTATCCAAAGCGACTTACACTGCTGTGTTCATACATTCACTGAAAAAAAGTATATAGGCTACTGTAACTGTGTCTAAACCTGGAGCAACGTGTGGATGCTTGGGCACAGTCAACATAGGACATCAATACTGACAGAAACATTGTGTGTTGTACTGTTCTCTGGGTTTACATACTTGAGGCCAGTGAGTTCTTTATCCAGGAAGTGAATCACGACAGTACTGAATACGAAACTGGAGAATATGGTGAATAGTCCAGCGATACCTAAAAACAATGTTGATATTGTAAGAAATGCAACTGGTTAGATTCAAATGTACAGTATATATTTAAGTAATGCCTGGGGGGGGGGGGATATACTCTGCAACGCGGAGTGCCTGGACACAGGCCTTAGCCGTGATATATTGGCCACATACCACAAACCCCCGAGGTGTCTTATTGCGATTATAAACAGGTTACCATTGTAATTAGAACAGTAAACAAGTCGTTTTGTGTCATACCCGTGGTATATTGTCTCATATAACACGGCTTTCAGCCAGTCAGCATCTAGGGCTTGAACGACCCGTTTATAATAGAGTATATTTAACTGAATATTGCTTGCCCAGAATGACAATGCTTGCCTAGAATATATTTTGATATTGTAATATATTTCACTTTAGATTAACACGCTACATTTACATTACTTTAAAGTGTAAGTGTAAACTTTACAGTACATAGTATTTACAGTATCTTTACAGAATATTTACAGTATAAACAAATGCTGACCTAGAATATATTTTATGTCACATGCTAGATTCTCATTTGACTGTGTATTTTACAGTATATTTTACAGTATATTTACCAGATTTTTACAGTAAATGCTCACCAAGAATATATTTGGAACCTAGTTGCCGTAGATTCTGGAACTGGAAGTAGATGTACACGATGGCTATGCACCGTGTGATGGTCAGAATGATGATGTCACTGCTTAGAACCAGCTGAAAGCGAGGCAGAGACGACATAATCAATGAAGTAAGTTAATCAGAAAAGTCATTAAAAAAAAAAATAATCACTAAAGGAAATGATGATGATTAACTCAAGGAACTAAAAGTTCTATGAGCAGAAAGTAGACCTAACTACTGTGTGTTGTAAAATAGACAAGTTGATGGATGTGTAAAACATGTGACCCATGAAAAATGCACTTTAAATAAAATGTATTTGACTCAAGTTAAAATGGCATTCTCATGTACTGTGAACAAGCTACCTTTTGTTAGGTGTCCTACTTGTACTCAATGAAGAGTAGTGTGTACGTACCTTCCAAACCATATATGATAACTAGGTGAAAGTGTACAATACAGTATAGGCCCCTAGGCTAGGATTCTAGGAGCCCTTGTAGCCTCGATAGTACTTACAAGTTCTAGTCTAAGAATGTCCCGATACGGTGCAGAGAAGACAAAGGCCTTCACCCCCCCCCCCTCCAACACTTTCCTTCTCCCTTCTTAATCCATCCTTCCTAACCCTGTACCGCCCTTCTTACATAAGTCTATGGCTCTATGGGGCGGCAGGTAGCCTATCGGTTAAGAATGCTCGAGGTGGCAAGGTGGAAAAATCTATCGCTCTGCCCTTGAGCAAGGCAATTAACCCCAAACAACAACTGCTCCCCGGGTGCCGATGACGTTGATTAAGGCAGCCCCCCCCCCCCTTCCCTCAGTTGAATACATTTGGTTTTTGAAATTGACTAGGTATCCCGTCCAGCACCCCCTGCACAGTATTATCCATCCATCCGTACCTCCTCCATTTTGGGGCAGTCGTAGTTCCAGCCGCAGATCTGGTCATTGCCGGTGAACATGTTCATGGACATCATGCAGATGGTGAGGGTGACAGTGCCTACGATCACCTCCCAGGGGTGGGAGGCCACCAGCATGCCGTGCATACGGAACAGACCAGTCAGCATGGTGGGGCTGGGGTTGGGGAACGGTGAATGTGCTTTAGAAAAAGACAAAAAGAAAGACTGAAAGTCCCACTCCAACTCGGACAGAGGCAACAGACAGTGGCATCCTAGAAGAGAAGAGCAGTATTTTGTTTCGTGGCAACCTATGTAGGAGATCAAATACTATCAGTACTAGAGCTTAGTGTCGAAATGTGTAACGTCACTGAGAGGATAGAAACACCAACAGCAATGTTGACAAATGACCAGAACAAATAGCTCGTATTTTCTCCATTTTGAACTGCAGTGTCCCTTCAACTTTATAGGGTAGTCATCTATTACTTGAACTGATGTGTTCTTTCATCTTTGTACTGTGGTGACGATGACAAAGCCAACAGAGGAGGAACACTTCCTGGAAGGTAGAGAATAGAGTAACCCATAAAGAAACACTGACTCAAACCAGGGTGGAGACCAGACCGAGCCCATTTGTCAAAATCACAGAACTGTGCTACTTTCCAAGTTCCCTGGACAGACTGGACATCTGTTTACGGGAAGAAAAAAAACATCAGCTGAGTTTCAGTCACTCTATTTACTATACCAAATATTCTCATATATACCAAAACCTTTCTTTACAATTTGTGTAGTGTACTATACACTGCCTTTATACCTATAGGGTACTGACTGTATGGTGTCATGATGCATAGGAGAGGACAGGAATTAAGCTATCTACAATTTATGATAATGCAAGAGGAATTTAGGAAATACTTGTCCATCTTTAAATTCCGTTTTTTTTAAAATAGGCAATTCTCTGGAAGCTATTACTGAAACATTATGTTGAAGTCCAAAGCAGAAAAATGACAAATTAAACCGTAACGCTTTCAAGGAGATGTAAAAAAATAAAAAAATAAAAAATAAAGAGTATCACAACCTTGATCAACAAGTTTAAAATACACAGCATTAACCAAAATAAACAGATTATTATAATGTATAATACGTTTCACCAGAGGGACTGATGACGTTAACTGAACGAGTCAGCGGCAGACACACCTTAGGAACCGGCTGGCGGCATCAACCAATAAGAAAGGGACGCTAATGGCCTCATCATAGGCATCATCATGGATGCAATTCAAACATCATCCGACCGTGACAGAGCGAGAACAGTCGCTGTCTATCATCGCTAACTAAAAATGTAAGAAACACCAGCCACAGCAAATACAGTAGGCTGTACAGAGACGGCTCTATCTACTGTAGCTATACTACAGTACAGTCTGGGCTACAAGGAGACGGCTCTATCTACTGTAGCTATACTACAGTACAGTCTGGGCTACAAGGAGACGGCTCTATCTACTGTAGCTATACTACAGTACAGTCTGGGCTACAAGGAGACGGCTCTATCTACTGTAGCTATACTACAGTACAGTCTGGGCTACAAGGAGACGGCTCTATCTACTGTAGCTATACTACAGTACAGTCTGGGCTACAAGGAGACGGCTCTATCTACTGTAGCTATACTACAGTACAGTCTGGGCTACAAGGAGACGGCTCTATCTACTGTAGCTATACTACAGTACAGTCTGGGCTACAAGGAGACGGCTCTATCTACTGTAGCTATACTACAGTACAGTCTGGGCTACAAGGAGACGGCTCTATCTACTGTAGCTATACTACAGTACAGTCTGGGCTACAAGGAGACGGCTCTATCTACTGTAGCTATACTACAGTACAGTCTGGGCTACAAGGAGACGGCTCTATCTACTGTAGCTATACTACAGTACAGTCTGGGCTACAAGGAGACGGCTCTATCTACTGTAGCTATACTACAGTACAGTCTGGACTACAAGGAGACGGCTCTATCTTTCCTACATAAATATGAATCGGATTCGGTACTAGAGCGAGCGTTCTGAAGGGGTGTGCGAGCGCTGCTACAAATGCATGATAACGAATGTTGTAGTCTGTGCATGCATTTTCTGACCAACAAACCATGTATTGCAAAACATATTGTAGGCTTAGTAATAGCGGCGTCTGCTACCGGTAATACCGGTGGTAGGTTTTTAACATATTAGTTACATAATGTCTCTACTGCTAATAGAGATGAAGATGTCAGCCATATATATATATATCACTGACTGCCTGTGTGTGTGCAATCCCAGAATTTGCAAAACAACAACCCTTAGAAATAGGTGCGAAAAAAAACGATCCAGCGGAAATATTGGGCACAAGTCCACACAGGTGTAAATATCAAGCAGGTTCAATAGGATCGGAGACTGCTTACCTGTGTCAGTAAGTCTCAAAGACTGATAAATGGATACCGTTAAAAAGCCGGTGTCAGCCCTTGCTTAAAACCGATCGTCCTTGTTTTAAATCCCGGTTTCTGTTTGAAGATGAATTTGAGCCCAAGTACAGATTAGCCTATACAGTGTGCATCTTTTTTATTGATACAATAAATAATTGACATGCACACAAGCTCCCAAATGGTCGTGGTCGCTTGAGAGACAGCTTTCGGGCTGAGACAATGGAGAGCGGGCTTCCTACAGTGTGAGCGTGGAGAGATGGCATGGGAATGCGTCATCCGACACATTAACCAATCGCATCGGAGATTTGCTCCATGAGCGCTTTGGGCACGCCTCGTTTCCAAGGCGACGGTCCTTAGGGGCGTGTTCAGAGGGGGGACGCGTGATCTCACCACTGGCGCTCGGGCCAATTTGAGCGAGGAATAGGAAACAGGCAGTGGCTGCAGGCGGTGCGATTCAGCATCATTGGACGTTCCCTTTCAATTGGTGTGGCATTTTGATTTCAAACGTGATGCAAAGAAAGAGCACACGTTTTTCGTTAAAAGTTAATCATTACAATTTGTCTTTTTTTTTTATTACTTTGAAGAATTTTTTTATTTGAAAATGTCAAGGTCAAAACTGTGTAAAAAGCCTTGACCTGCTATAGCCTTGTGCTTAGTCCTTCTTTATTCCGATCTAATATATATATATATATATATATATATATATATATGTTTTATTGTCATATAAATTAGATAAGTGCAGTGAAATGTGTTGTTTTACATGGTCAGCCATAGTAGTAAGGTGCCCCTGGAGCAAATCAGGGTTAGGTGCCTTGCTCAAGGACACATCGACAGACTTTTATCTAAGTCGCTTCACAATGTCTATGGGTGGATTATTGAATGACCCTGGCATATAGGCCATAATGATTAAGGATCCCAAACCTCTCAGACTGAACCTTTTAGCCCTACAATAGATGATGTATTAGTAATGAATGGTTAAAAAGCCTATAGCCTATGTATTTCAGTGCTATCTTCGCGGATTTGAAACCTTTCCGACCTGACATCATGGACCTAGTCGAATACATCATTTGTTCATTTATTTCTGCAAATATAAACCTATATTTTTTTTGTTCATTTGCATTAGGTAAATTGTGTCCGATTCATGGAAACTTTGGCTACTATACCTGCATTGTAACATTTTATTTAAACAAAATAAATAATTGCAAGTGTTTTGCCTTATTTTAATAATTTCAGTTGAGTTTTCATGGGAGTTTATCAATAAATTGGTGGTATTGTCACTCATACTCTGTTGCTAAGGAGTTATGTATTAGATTTGTACATTTCATAATAAAGCAGCTGTCAAATAACTTGGTCCAGGAGAGCAGGTGACAGACATTATATAATATGGGCTGATGGTTTATCACACACACACACACAAACACACACACACACACACACACACACACACACACACACACACACACACACACACACACACACACACACACACACACACACACACACACACACACACACACACACACACACACACACACACACACACACTGGTTCAATTGATATTTATTTAGCTCTTTCTAGCCTGAGGTAGGAAGGTGTAGGCTGCTATGCTGGCCTGGAACAAAGACTTTCACCTCTCTAAAACCGGAATGGTTTTGGTAAACACTGCTTTTAAGATAAAATATTTTTGTCGACTACTAGTTTTGAGTGGAGGCTGAGTGAGTGCCACTATCAAGTCACGCTCAATCTCAGAGTTTTTAAAACGTAGGCCTAATATTATATTTGGAGCAATATTTTCCCTGCCATGGGAAAACAAGGGATACTGTTGTAGCCTACTCAGTCTGCTACGCCCTCTGTTGGCAGAAAAAAAAGTATTTCCACTTTTCTCCAATTTGGCAAGGAACGCCCACCAGGAACGCCCACCAGGAAGGCCCACAGAGACAGTCTGCAGTCACACATTTTCTCTTTTCGCGCGCTAATCTCATCAGTTACTAATCCAAACTAGTAACGTCGATGTGGCTGGCTAGCTAGATGTAAATATTGACAAATTGGAAATTTACCACACATGTTATGGAGACAAGTTGTTTCTCTGATATTGACAATGAGTCGGCGTCAATTGTTGGTGATTCTGAAGGAGAAGAAGAAAAAAATCTTTACCTCGACAGGTTTGGACACTTTTAGTTAGGTAGCAAAATTAGCTACCGACACTTTTAGCTAGCTAACGTTAGTTGGTTAACTTCTAGCAAACCCCAGTTCTCGCTACTTACCATAGCCACAAAGTCAAAATTGGCAACATAAAAATGAATTAAAATAAAATAGTTTTTTGCACGTTAACAGTATGGTTAGGTTTGAAGTCAGATTTTAAGAAAATAAATAGGCGGGATTTAGCCATAAATATGCTTTTGTGGCTGTGTTAACTAGTGACGACCCAGTTCTCCAGCCGAATTCACACTTTTCGTGGATGAAATAGCTGACTAAAGTATTTTTATGAAATGTTTTCTCTTGTGCCAAAGTGAAAAGCTGTGCGACTGCTAGGTCGGCTATGGCTGGTTAACAGCTAGCTAACATTAATTACTTTCTTCCTGTTGTTTTTACAGATTGATGCTTGCAGATTTGCTAGACTCGCCATACTCCCATAATTTCTCCACACCACACACCATCAATGGCTGTACAGACGGTAGGTTGTCTCTTCCATCAAGGCCTCAGACTGCCATATCTTTGATACCGCTCACCGTTTCTATTGTAATATAATCGTTTCTGATGTGATACCATGTCTGTCCGCTAGGGTTTTCTCCTCAGATAGCGATGTTGACTTGTAGACGTTTGGATGGCTTGGACCAAGTGCGCCTCACACCTGAAAAGGTAGCTTGTGCAACAGTAGCTCTCAAACCCCTTTTTACTCCTTAGGTTGGGTTTTCAGAGGAGACATTCGCCCACGGTTGGCTCCATGTGAACTACAATTCCCGATGCAGTGTTTTTAACGTTTAGAAAGGTCAATCATCACTTTCAAACAGGTTTTTGAAACATATGGTGATATGCCCCCTCTTTCATATCAGCGAGAAATAATCTTTAAAGTAAAAAATATACACTTAGAGTAGCAGTTTTTCACAGTACCACAAGCTGTGTGTGCCTCCAGTTGACGAACTGCACTTCCTCCTCAGTTAGCTTATTACACAGGTGTTCGGAGTACACTAGACAGCTAATTAGCACAGATGTCTTCCGTCTGTCTGCCGTAAAGAAGCGATATAACATGAAGAGAACCCTAACCCTGTATAAAAATGTGTTGTAATTTGAACCTTTTGTTTTTTTGGAAAATAATTTTTCTCGCTGATATTAAAAGATACATTCATTATGTTTCCCCCCACCCCCCCCCAAAAGAAACGTATCGCGAGCGATGCGTTTTAACGTTCAGAACGAGCGTCTGGGATCTTAACAAAACTCCTCTAACCAGAAGATACTATCGTTAATAGGCACTAAAGCAGTTAGTGTCTGTAACCACGTTTCCATGCACAGTTTTTATGTGAGTAAAGTCACACCTTATTTAAAAAATAAACTTGACAGATGTGATGGAAACAGGAATTTTCGGTACAATTTTATAAATGGCAACAGATAATTTGTTAGTTCAACATTGGAACTTTTTGAGTCAGCAAAAAAAAATGTATGTGGGAATTGGAAGTGGAAACGCCTTTATGCACAAATATTGATATAAGAACCATCATATCGAAGTAAACTTCGAGTCACGCGATGATATGGTGTGTGGTCCTCCCATTGCGACTCGGGAAAGCACGCAGTTTATTAGGCTACAAACCGCTGCGCCACTCCAATGCACTGTATCTCAGTGCTTGAGGCGTCACTACAGACACCCTGGTTCGAGTCCAGGCTGTATCTGGTGACATGATGATCGATGCTTGGCTGCCGATTGACAAATAAAAAGAATCTTGCTCTTTTCTCCATGATAATCTCATCATGTAGGCTATACCCTCACAGTATCTGTGAGCTGTTGGCTAGAGCTCAAGTGCCAGTACAAGAGAGGGCACATTTGCTATATAACTCTCATTATTTTGGTAACAAAAATCATTAGTAGAGTGTAAAATGCGATGGGAACCCATTTAACGTGTATTTTTAATTCGGTACATGGGAATTTAACAATACGTCATAATGCGCAGACTTTTATCCGCAACAAGTCAATTTGATGAAAACATCTCTGGGGGAAAATGTAGCATATTTCATTTATGCAAATTCTAGAATATTCGCATGAAAGTCTGTCACCAATTGGATGGAAACCTAGGAAGCGATTGGGCTAGTGCAGCAGTAGTGGTTTACACAAAATAATGTTCTACCTTACATCTTTTTTTGTCTGATTATTTGTCGGATTCGAATGTGTTTTGAAAATGTTTTCCTTCTGCAGATCCAATCCCCATTTTTGTCAAGGTGTGTATAATCCATTTAGCTATATCATATTAAGTTTTAGTTATCAGTGCATGTTTATGGTTAACTGTGTAACGTTATACTTATTTAATGAGGAAATACCATTCTACTTACTTCCCCGTTGATTACTTACTAATTTCCTCCCTTTTCAACGCTAGGAGTTCTGGGATTCCAGATGACGAGAAGGGAATGGACAGTATTATCGCTCAAGGACATGATGGAGGTGTGTGTGTGTGTGTGTGTGTGTGTGTGTGTGTGTGTGTGTGTGTGTGTGTGTGTGTGTGTGTGTGTGTGTGTGTGTGTGTGTGTGTGTGTGTGTGTGTGTGTGTGTGTGTGTGTGTGTGTGTGTGTGTGTGTGTGTGAGTGTTCAAGGCTGCAGTGCTAGCTGGCATTTGCACAGATTACACTCTGAATGTGTGCCTGCCCTATCTAGTCCTACTGAAGACTTAATTTATGGTAGTTTATCACCAGTTGTAGAATGAAGCAACTGCATTTGGTGGCACTTACAGTATCAATCAATCAAATGTATTTATAAAGCCCTTCTTACATCAGCTGATGTCACAAAATGCTGTACAGAAACCCAGTCTAAAACCCCAAACAGCAAGCAATGCAGGTGTAGAAGCACCAGTCAAAAGTTTGGACACACTCATTCAAGGGTTTTTCTTTATTTTTACTATTTTCTACATTGTAGAATAATAGTGAAGACATCAAAACTATGAAATAACACATATGGAATCATGTAGTAACCAGAAAAGTGTTAAACAAATCAAAATATATGTTATATTTGAGATTATTCAAAGTAGCCACCTTTTGCCTTGATGACAGCTTTGCACACTGAAAAACCCTGGAATGAGTAGGTGTGTCCAAAACGTTTGACTGGTACTCTAACCCAATGTGGGCATCCCAAATTGTACCTTATTTCCTATGTAGTACACTCACTTTAACAAAAGGGCCCATAGTGCTCAGTGTGCACTATATAGGAAATAGGAATCCGTTTGGGATGCAAGCCAATGCAGCGTGTCATGTAGAAGCTCCTGTACACATGCAAGCTGAGGAACAATATAGCTTATATAACTATTATCACTCCTAATGTTTCTAGGATATTATCTTGCTCAATATTTATTTGATAGCATAACGGGTAAATAATATAATTTTTCTTCACCATCATTGCTCGTCTGACACTTTCCAGAGACTCAATCAAAACGGTGTATTTGCTTCCACATGGTGGTGCTATTTGGTAAATCAGTATGTGCAAACTACACTGAACAAAAATATAAACACTACAAAGTGTTGGTACTATGCTTCATAAGATGAAATAAAAGATTCCCAAAATGTTCTATAGGCACGAAAGGGTTATATTTCAAAAATGTTGTTCACACATTTTTTTTTTACATCCCTCTTTGTGAGCATTTATCATTTGCCAAGATAATCCATCCACCTGACAGATGTGGCATATCACGAAGCTGATTAAACATCATGCTCATTACACAGGTGCACCTTGTGCTGGGGACAATGAAAGGCCATTCCAAAATGTGCAGTTTTGTCACGGAACACAATGCCACAGATGTCTCAAGTTGTGAGGGAATGTGCAATTGGCATGCTGACTGCAGGAATGTCCACTAGAGCTGTTGCCAGAGAATTTAATGTTCATTTCTCTACCGTAAGCGGCCTCCAACGTTGTTTTAGAGAATTTGGCAGTGCGTCCAACCGGCCTCACAACCGCAGACCACGTGTATGGCATCGTGTGGGAGAGCGGTTTGCTGATGTCACCGTTGTGAACACAGTGCCCCATGGTGGCGGTGGGGTTATGGTATGGGCAGGCATAAGCTACGGACAACTAACACAATTGCATTTTATATAAGGCAATTTGAATGCAGAGAGATACCGTGATGAGATCCTGAGGCCTATTGTCGTGCCTTTCATCCGCTGCCAACACCTCACGTTTCAGCATGATAATGCACGGCCCCATGTGGCATGTATCTGTACACAATTCCTGGAAGCTGAAAATTTCCCAGTTCTTCCATGGCCTACATACTCACTAGACATGTCACCCATTGTGCATGTTTGGAATGCTCTGGATCAACCGGTACGACAGCGTGTTCCAGTTTTCGACAATATCCAGCAACTTCACACAGCTATTATAGAGGAGTGGGACAACATTCCACAAGCCACAATCAACAGCCTGATCAACTCTATGTGAAGGAGATGTGTCACGCTGCATGAGGCAAATGGTGGTCACACCAGATACAGACTGGTTTTCTGATCCATGCCCCTTACCTTTTTTAAGGTATCTGTGACCAACATATGCATATCTGTATTCCCAGTCATGTGAAATCCATAGATTAGGACCTAATGCATTTATTTCAATTGACTGATTTTCTTATTTGAACTGTAACTTGTTGCGTTTTTATATTTTTGTTCAGTATATAATGACAGAAAAATGATCAAAATCTACTATCATTTATTTCTGCCAGTATACTATTTTTCCTCTGTATGATACACCACAGATTAATACTATAAGGCTAACAACACCTATTTAGCTGCATATGTTTTATTTTTTTCTTAATGCTTTTTACAGAAGACAGTGAGGGGATGATAGAAGAGGATCCCTCTGAGGGGTCAGTGTCAGAGAGTCCCTCACAGCACGTTGGGAGTGGTACCTCTACCAGACGTTTGAAGAGAGCAGCGACGGTAGCTAAGACACAGGTAGATAACAGTAGTTAAGACCTCTTCACACAGGGAGGGTACACAGCGGACCCTTGGACATAATCCCCAAAAAATGTTCCCCAGGGTGGCGGTGGTTGTGACCTCTCACAGAAGGAGATAGGTGCAGAGCCCAAGAGACAGACCAGGCTGACTGACAGTCAGACACAGGGGAGTAGACAGACCAGACCAATGGAAGAAATCAGACCAACCAGGCAGAACGGAGGGACCAGACAGAATGACAACCAGGCACAGGAGAACAAACAGGTAAAGGGAGTGAACATCCTGAACACTTTTGCGTAAAAACAGTGTGAGGGTAGATAAGAGTGCCAGTCTGTTTGTGATGTCATGTCAAAGAGTGACAAGGAGATGGTGTGACAGCACAAACAGACTGGCACTCTGTCTAGTGAAAGGGTGCTTGAAGTCAACAGTAAACAAAGACTTCAATTGCAATTACATTAAGTGATTGCTGGTCCCCTGTTTTCAGGCCAGACAGAGCAGGGGCAACGACAGACAGAATCAGGAGACCAGTATACAGTTAAAGGGAACACTATAGAGATCCTATTCAATTAGGATTGAATTCTGTGGGAAACATGATCAACTCTCCACTTCCATAAAAAACAGTGAAAGGGTGCTTGAAGTCAACAGTGAACAAACAAAGATTTCAATAGCCATTACATCAAGTGATTGCTGGTCCACTTTTTTAATTGTTAGGAGAACAGACAGACCAGGCAGACTGACAGCCAGAAGCAGGTGACCAGCGGACCAACCAGACAGACTGACAGCCAGAAGCAGGTGACCAGCGGACCGACCAGGCAGACTGACAGCCAGAAGCAGGTGACCAGCGGACCGACCAGGCAGACTGACAGCCAGAAGCAGGTGACCAGCGGACCGACCAGGCAGACTGACAGCCAGAAGCAGGTGACCAGCGGACCGACCAGGCAGACTGACAGCCAGAAGCAGGTGACCAGCGGACCGACCAGACAGACTGACAGCCAGAAGCAGGTGACCAGCGGACCGACCAGGCAGACTGACAGCCAGAAGCAGGTACCCAGCGGACCGACCAGGCAGACTGACAGCCAGAAGCAGGTGACTAGCGGACCAACCAGACAGACCAGGCAGACTGACAGCCAGAAGCAGGTGACCAGCGGACCGACCAGGCAGACTGACAGCCAGAAGCAGGTGACCAGCGGACCGACCAGTCAGACTGACAGCCAGAAGCAGGTGACCAGCGGACCGACCAGGCAGACTGACAGCCAGAAGCAGGAAAATGGAGGTAATAGTTCCACCAGCAACAAGCCAGGGACACTGAGAGGTAGGCATAGGATAATATTCACATGTATCTGAGTGTCACATGGATTGAATGTTGTATTGAGACAATTCAAACAAGGAAACAGTAAACATGCCTTCCAACACGGATGATGCAGCACCCCTCTTGGGCCAATCAGTGTAATTTTGTAAATGCCGGATCTCTATGGCAAGACGCATCATTCACTCAAGTGTCCTGAAAATCAGGCCAGTGGTGTCTGAAATATCTCGTGGGTTAGCTAGACTCCTATCCCTGAGCATGTGTGCTAAATTTCATCATTCTGAGTCTTAACGGGTCAAGAGATATAAACATGTGTCTGTTAAGGCGCCACCATGTGGTTGATATGAATATTCTTGCATATTTTGAGTCTTGACAGTGTTTGTAATGTGTACCATATTTTGTTACAATACACATTTCCTTGACTGAATGATATGCATTTATGTGCCAGACCCCGCCCACATTAATGTTTATTGGCCAAAATGCTCCGTTTTGTTTTAGGTACTTGTCTGGAAAATATTGCGTTGAGAGACCTTTATCCATAGATGTCACATATCATGTTTCGTGCAGATCGGTCATTCGGTGCCAGAATCAATCAATCAAATGTCTTTATAAAGCCCTTCTTACATCAGCTGATGTCACAAAGTGCTGTACAGAAACCCAGCCTAAAACCCCAAATAGCAAGCAACGCAGGTGTAGAAGCACGGTGGCTTGGAAAAACTCCCTAGAAAGGTGGGAACCTAGGAAGAAACCTAGAGAGGAACCAGGCTCTGAGGGGTGGCCAGTCCCCTTCTAGCTGTGCCAAGTGGAGATTATACGAGTACATTGCCATTAAGGTCAGATCGTTCTTCAAGATGTTCAAATGTTCATAGATGACCAGCAGGGTCAAATAATAATCACAGTGGTTATAGAGGGTGCAACAGGTCAGTACCTCAGGAGTAAATGTCAGTTGGCTTTTCATAGCCGAGCATTCAGAGGTCAAGAAAGCAGGTGCGGTGGGAGGAGAGAGAGGGTCGAAACAGGAGGTCCAGGACAAGGTAGCACGTCTGGTGAGCAAGACAGGGTTCCATTGCCGCAGGCAGAACAGTAATAACTGGATCAGCAGCACGACCAGGTGGACTGGGGACGGGGACAGCCAGGAGTCATCAGGCGAGGTAGTCCTGAGGCATGTTCTTGGGCCTCAGGTCCTCCGGGAGGGAGAGGGAGGGAGCGACCAAATTTATCCCGGACAGGGCCAACCAGGCAGCATATAACCCCACTCTGAGACTGGGCCAAGTATAGCCCATGAAGATCTCCCCCATCGCACAAGCCTGGGTGGGCGCAAAACCGGACAGGAAGATCACGTCAGTCACTCAACCTACTCATGTCGAGTTTAGAGAAAAAAGCCTGACACGACGTGATGCACCCCTCATAGGGACGGCATGGGAGCGCGATGGGGTCAGAGGTAGAGAATCCCAGTGGAGAGAGGGAAGCCAGCCAGGCAGAGACTGTAAGGATGGTTCGTCACTCCAGTGGATTGCCGTTCACCTTTGCACCGCTGGGCCAGACTACACTCAATCATAGGACCTACTGAAGAGATGAGTCTTCAGTAAAGACTTAAAGGTTGAGACCGAGTCTGCGTCTCTCACATGGATTGGCAGACCATTCCATAAAAATGTAGCTCTATAGGAGAAAGCCCTGCCTCCAGCTGTTTACTTAGAAATTCTAGGAACAATAAAGAGGCCTGCGTCTTGTGACCGTAGCATACGTGTAGGTATGTACGGCAGGACCAAATCGGAGAGATGGGTAGGAGCAAGCCCATGTAATGCTTTGTAGCTTAGCAGTAAATCCTTGAAATCAGCCCTAGCCTTAACAGGAAGCCAGTGTACTGTAGAGAGGCTAGCACTGGAGTAATATGATCACATTTTTGGGTTGTAGTCAAGATTCTAGGAGCCGTGTTTATCACTAACTGAAGTTTATTTAGTGCTTTATCCGGGTAGCCGGAGAGTAGAGCAATGCAGTAGTCTAATCTAGAAGTGACAAAAGCATTGGATTAGCTTTTCGGCATCATTTTTGGACCAAGAATTTCAGATTTGTGCAACGTTACGAAGATGGAAAAAAAGCGGCTCTTGAAATATTTTTGATATGTTCGTCAAAAGAGAGATCAGGGTTCAGGGTAACGCGGAGGTCCTTCACAGTTATATTTTAGACGACTGTACAACCAGGGTGGGAAATTAAAATGAGTGGATTCAGCTATTTCAGCCACACCCGTTGCTGACAGGTGTATAATATCGAGCACACAGACATGCAATCTCCATGGACAAACATTGGCAGTAGAATGGCCTTATTGAAGAGCTCAGCGACTTTCAACGTGGCACTGTCATAGGATGTGTGTTGTTCGCATAGCAGTGAAATGAACTTGTCGGTTTTTCACAAAATGTAAAATGGCGGACCTTATGGGTCCCTGAAGCAAATGTGTTTCTTGTGAGGAGAGGGACCTATGTACCGGATTTTATGACTTTAGGTCAAAAGGGCGTGACCGTTCAAAGTTTGCATTTTCAGTCTCTTAATATGGCGCCACCATTTGGCCAGTCAGAGGTGGCAGGTAGCTTAGTGGTTAGAGTGTTGGACTTGTAACCGAAAGGTTGCAAGATCGAATCCCTGTAGCTGACGAGGTAAAAATCTGTCGTTGTGCCCCTGAACAAGGCAGTAAACCCACTGTTCCTAGGCCGTCATTGAAAGTAAGAATTTGTTCTTAACCAACTTGCCTAGTTAAATAAAATCTGTGTACTTTTGTAAATGCCTGATCTCTATGGCAAGACGCATCATTTACTCAAGTTTTGTCATAATCTGGCTAGTGCTGTCTGAGAGAGTGCATGTGACTAAAGTAGGAACGGACAGAGACAGATTGTATGAAGAGGATGTAATATGCATGAAGGGGATAACAGATTCATGGTTGGATGGCTGGATGACTGGATGTATGAATAATGTGCCTGTTTGGTGAAGTTCTTGAGATGAGCACTAGGTGGAGTCAGTATAGCAGCAATCAATCCACTTGTTTTCTGGGCCTGACCAGATATACAGTAAGCCTGTCTTCTGGGCCTAACCAGATATACAGTAAGCCTGTCTTCTGGGCCTAACCAGATATACAGTAAGGCTGTCTTCTGGGCCTAACCAGATATACAGTAAGCCTGTCTTCTGGGCCTAACCAGATATACAGTAAGCCTGTCTTCTGGGCCTAACCAGATATACAGTAAGCCTGTCTTCTGGGCCTAACCAGATATACAGTAAGGCTTTATTGGACTCTTCTGTGATTACCATGGGTCCCAATTGGCACCCTGCCAGGTCAAGGGCCCAGAAGGCTCTGGTCAAAAGTAGTGCACTGTCTGGGAGACACAACAGGGTTCCCAATTGTCAACAAATTTCTGGAATGTCATGGAATTTTTAAGATGTTAATTCCCAACTGGGATGTAATAAATTAATTTCTGCAATTTCAAGGAAAAAAGTGAGGGAATTATTTTCCGGAGGCGGGGGCCAAGACACCACACAATGGCACATAACAGAACACGGCCCATAGGAGGTTGCTGGTTGCTGTAGGCATAATGAGGGAAAGTGATTGAGGGGAATGTGTGCCACCATTGATTCCAGTGTATGATAAAACATTCCTTGCCGTGTGTGCATCTGCATCCTACAGCAGTAACATACAATGACCAGTGTTTTCCAGCCCCTAGGCCTGTGTGTTACAAAGACACAGGCATGAACACAAGCCTCCCACTCCCGACAGCTCCCCAGTCCAGCTCCTTACTCCAGTTCCCATGTTTTAGTACATGCTGTACTGGACCTTATTGAAAAGGTTCTGATTGTGTGGATGGCTGAGCATGGCTGTAAGCAGGGCTATAAAACTGCTGTGCAGATAGTAGTGTATACATACATTTACATGTACATTTAATGTATATGTAGCAGTGTTTCCCCTATCTTTGTATAGGCAGGGCGGGCCCCAGCTCCCTTTGATCTTTGTCCCCAATCTAAAATAGTTGGTTTCAATTTAAATGTTTTGGTTAAAGAGGCCTTGGATGTTTATTTGGGGGACTTGGCTGTCTGAGTAGCCTCCACAGTAGGGCCCACCTTGATTATGTCAATAGCTGAGTCTACCTGTACTGTAAGGGTTAGTTAGCTGAGTCTACCTGTACTGTAAGGGTTAGTTAGCTGAGTCTACCTGTACTGTAAGGGTTAGTTAGCTGAGTCTACCTGTACTGTAAGGGTTAGTTTGCTGAGTCTACCTGTACTGTAAGGGTTAGTTAGCTGAGTCTACCTGTACTGTAAGGGTTAGTTAGCTGAGTCTACCTGTACTGTAAGGGTTAGTTAGCTGAGTCTACCTGTACTGTAAGGGTTAGTTAGCTGAGTCTACCTGTACTGTAAGGGTTAGTTAGCTGAGTCTACCTGTACTGTAATGATTAGTTAGCTGAGTCTACCTGTACTGTAAGGGTTAGTTAGCTGAGTCTACCTGTACTGTAAGGGTTAGTTAGCTGAGTCTACCTGTACTGTAAGGGTTAGTTAGCTGAGTCTACCTGTACTGTAAGGGTTAGTTAGCTGAGTCTACCTGTACTTTAAGGGTTAGTTAGCTGCGTCTACCTATACTTTAATGGTTAGAGTTAGGGTTAGCTGAGTCTACCTATACTGTAAGGGTTAGTTAGCTGAGTCTACCTGTACTTTAAGGGTTAGTTAGCTGAGTCTACCTGTACTTTAAGGGTTAGGGTTAGCTGAGTCTACCTATACTTTAAGGGTTAGGGTTAGCTGAGTCTACCTATACTTTAAGGGTTAGAGTTAGCCCCTCTAGTAATTTCATCGGATCTATGGTCTACCTATACTTTCGGGAGACATTTAATGTGATGTAAAAGCTTTTCTTCAACAATTAAAATGAGTTGACTATTTATGTATTGCTCAGTGTACTAAACTAGTTAAATAATCACCTCCTTAGTAAGCGCACATCGTTGAAGAGAAGTTTCAAATTAAATTATGTGTAACGGCCGTCGTGAGAGAGAGTAGACCAAGGTGCAGCGGAGTTAGTTTTCATCATAAATTTAATAACAGAAAGAACACTATATGAAACAAAACAAGAAAACCAACAGCCAAACAGTCCTGTCAGGTGCAAAACACTAACAGAAACAATTACCCACAAAACCCAAAGGAAAAACATGCTCCTTATGTGTGACTCCCAATCAGCAACAACGAGCTTCAGCTGTGCCTGATTGAGAGCCACACACGGCCCAAAACAAAGAAATACAAAAACATAGAAAAAGGAACATAGAACGCCCACCCAATGTAACACCCTGGCCTAACCAAAATAAAGAACAAAAACCCCTCTCTATGGCCAGGGCGTTACAGTACCCCCCCCCCCCCCCCCCCCCAAGGTGCGGACTCGGCCGCAAAACCTGACACTGAAGGGGAGGGTCCGGGTGGGCCTTCTTACGGCGGCGGCTCAGGTGCGGGACGTGGCCTCTGTTCCACCCTTGGCGTCGCCCTCTTAGGTGGCGCACCTGGCCGCGCCGAAGGTCTGGTGGGTGACCCTGGCTGCGCCCGGCTGGCGGGCGGCGATGGCTGCGCCCGGCTGGCGGGCGGCGATGGCTGCGCCCGGCTGGCGGGCGGCGATGGCGGCTCCGGCGGCACTGACCCAGGATTCACCAGGCTGAGGAGATATGAAGGAGGCCCTGGGCGCAGGCACAGGACTCACCAGTCTGGCGGGCGGCTCCGGGCTGGCGGGCGGCTCTGGCGGCTCTGGCCCAGGATTCACCAGGCTGGGGAGACATGAAGGAGGCCTGGCCCTGGGCACAGGACTCACCAGCCTGGGGAGACATGAAAGAGGCCTGGCCCTAGGCGTAGGCACAGGACTCACCAGTCTGGCGGGCGGCTCTGACTGCTCTGGACAGGTGGGCGGCTCTGGCGGCTCCGGACAGGCGGGCGGCTCCGGACAGGCGGGCGGCTCTGGACAGGCGGGCGGCTCCTGACTGGCGAGCGGCTCTGGCGGCTCCTGACTGGCGGGCGGCTCCTGACTGGCGGGTGGCTCTGGCGGCTCCTGACTGGCGGGCGGCTCTTGCGGCTCCTGACTGGCGGGCGGCTCCTGACTGGCGGGCAGCTCTGGCGGCTCCTGACTGGCGGGCAGCTCTGGCGGCTCCGGACTGGCGGGCAGCTCTGGCGGCTCCGGACTGGCGGGCAGCTCTGGCGGCTCCGGACTGGCGGGCAGCTCTGGCGGCTCCGGACTGGCGGGCAGCTCTGGCGGCTCCGGACTGGCGGGCAGCTCTGGCGGCTCTGGAATGGCGGGCAGCTCTGGCGGCTCCGGACTGGCGAGACCCACTGGAGGCCTAGTCCTGGGAGGTGGCACAGGACGGACCAGGATGGGGAGACCCACTGGAGGCCTAGTCCTGGGAGGTGGCACAGGATGGACCAGGATGGGGAGACCCACTGGAGACCTGGTCCGTGGAGCAGGCACAGGACTGACCAGGATGGGGAGATCCACTGGAGGCCTGGTCCGAGGAGGAGGCACAGGATAAACCGGGCTGTGGGGGAGCACTGGAGTTCTGGTACGGACACTCTTTACCCACACTCCAGCCTGAATGCCCACTTTGGCCCGGCACGGGCGGAGAGCAGGCATTGGGCGAACTGGACCCTCCCAGCGCCCTGGAGTCCAGACGCGCTGAGCTGGCACAACCCGTCCTGGCTCGATGCCTGCACTCACATGGCACTTGCGGGGGGGTGGCCTATAGCGCACCGGGCTATGCACGCATACTGGGGACACCGTGCGCTTTACCGCATAACACGGTGTCTGACCAGTACTGCGCTGCCTCCTGTAAGCACGGGGAGTTGGCTCAGGTCTACCACCTGACTCCGCCAATCTCCCCGTGTGCCCCCCCCCCCAAAAAAAAATGTATTGGGGCTGCCTCCCGTGTCCGTCGCTCTCCCTCGACAGGTTGTTGCAGTGGTCAAATAATTGATCCCATGTCCAGTCAATCCTGGACTCCAACACCTCCAGCGACCAGGATGCCATGACTTCCCGAGCGCACTGCTTCCTATAGTCCTCCTTGTGCTGCTCCTTCCTCCGCTGCTTGGTCTTCTTGTGGTGGGTAATTCTGTAACGGCCGTCGTGAGAGAGAGTAGACCAAGGTGCAGCGGAGTTAGTGTTCATCATAAATTTAATAACAGAAAGAACACTATATGAAACAAAACAAGAAAACCGACAGCCAAACAGTCCTGTCAGGTGCAAAACACTAACAGAAACAATTACCCACAAAACCCAAAGGAAAAACATGCTCCTTATGTGTGACTCCCAATCAGCAACAACGAGCTTCAGCTGTGCCTGATTGGGAGCCACACACGGCCCAAAACAAAGAAATACAAAAACATAGAAAAAGGAACGTAGAACGCCCACCCAATGTAACACCCTGGCCTAACCAAAATAAAGAACAAAAACCCCTCTCTATGGCCAGGGCGTTACATCATGCTGCCAGATTACAGTAAGCCTGAGGTTTATGAGGTTTATGGTAAATGTTGCACTGAACACAATGTTTTTTCACCGCGTCGCCCTTCCTATGCTCTCCTCAGGTGTGAACCATGGTCAATCCCAGAGCAGGCGGGGCATCACCCGTCTGAATGTCCTCCACCGGAAGAACCGTTACGGGGAGACTCTACTCCACATTGCAGCCATGCAAGGAGACACCCAGCGGATCAGAGACATGCTGTCGCTGAGCCCCGACATCAACATGGCCGACAACGCAGGTAAAACATTAGAGGAGGGTGGTGGGCAGCAATCTGTCACTACAGTTAGTTTCAAATAACTTTATAGATACTCACACACAGTGCCTAAAATTAACACCTGCCAAATGCGGGTAGATTCTGGCATTGGCGGGTAAAATTTGTGAATAAATATAGTCAAGTATGATCACATTTATAGTAAAATAAAGGCTGCAGAAGCTGCTTTCTTAGCTGGTAAATGAATCACACAAAGTCAAAAAACGATGAATCCTATATAGCCTATTCAATTTCACCTCGCGCTGCAACACTGCCTGGCTGGGGGCTGGACGTCCGTGAAGATCTGAGTGAAATATACATTTTAGTAGCGCTGCTTACAGGCATAAAAGTTTGTCTAATTTACTTGAAATGAAAGTCTACTGAAGTGAGACTTTTTCCTTGTGTTTCTTTGCTATTTACCTTGTTTTGTTCACAAGCTATGTTGTTTTTCACTGTTTTGAGTTTCAACTGCTAGGGAAGAGAAGACAACACTGTTACCAGTGAGACTCTCAATCTCACAGGCACAAACATGAATCGAGTCACATTACCACGGTAACCTCCCGCCCTTAAAGGGACAGGTGAACACTTTTGTCTCATCTGTGATATTCTGGTCAAAAGACTCAGGTCACAAAAAATGAAATGAAGTTAAACAATATACCACATTACTTCTTAACTGTAATACATGTATTGTGTTAGAAATATTACAAAGCATGCATATCAATTTTTTTGTGTGTTTTGTTGGTATAAATTTAGCAGAAGAACAAAAAAATAGGCTGGTAGTAAAGAATCTGAGTGGCTGGTGGACCAAAATGTTAATTTAGGCCCTGCTCACAAAGTTGGCAGGTAAGACACTGAACTGGAGGGGGTACATTTAGGGACACTGGACTGGAGGAGGTACATTTAGGGACACTGTTTCCTCTTTAGACTTTCATTGATATTTTTCTTTAGACTGAATGAATAGAAATGTTTTGTTCATCAAAATGGACATTTGCCTTTTTTGCTGTCTGTTTTTATGAGTAGGGTCATTTCCTGTGTATAGTGATGCAGGAATTAATTAACTCGTCCTAAACAGACTTGAATAAAACAAATAGAGCATCTCTCTATGCTGTGACCATCAGTTGTTGCTTTATTGTTTCTTACAGGTTGGACTCCTCTTCACGAGGCAGTGTCCCACGGTCACTATGAGATCACTAAGTACCTGATCCAGGCAGGAGCTCTGGTCAACTGTACTGGAGACAATGGAACCACACCTCTACTTGATGCTGTAGAGCAGGAAGACCTGCAGGTACATATACCATACTTCGGTCTGCTTCTTGGCACTGATGCCCTAGGCTTGCTTGTGTGTTTGTGCTGCATATACAGTGGGAAGAAAAAGGTATGTGAACCCTTTAGAATTACGTGGATTTCTGCATAAATTGGTCATAAAAGTTGATCTGATCTTCATCTAAGTCACAACAATAGACAAACACAGTCTGCTTAAACTAATAACACACAATTATAATTATTCATGTCTATTGAACACACCGTGTAAACATTCACAGTGCCTTGGATTTAATAGCTGCTTGACCCTCCTTTGGCAGCAATAACCTCAAACAAACATTTTCTGTAGTTGTGGATCAGACCTGCACAACGGTCAGGAGGAAGTTTGGTCCATTCCTTTTTACAAAACGGTTTCAGTTCAGCAATATTCTTGGCGTGTCTGGTGTTAACTGCTCTCTTGAGGTCATGCCACAGCATCTAAATTGGGTTGAGGTCAGGACTGACTGGGTGTATTTTCTTCTGTTGAAGCCATTCTGTTGTTGATTTACTTCAGTTTTTTTCAGTCATTGTCCTGTTGCATCACCCAAATTCTGTTGAGCTTCAAGTGGCGGACAGATAGCCTAACGCTCTCCTGCAAAATGTCTTGATAAACTTGGCAATTGATTTTTCTGTCGATTTATAGCAAGATGTCCAGGCCCTGAGGCAGCACAGCAGCCCCAAACCATGATGCTCCCTCCACCATACTTTACAGTGGGGATGTGGTTTTGATGTTGGTGTGCTGTGTCTTTTTTTCTCCACACATAGTGTTGTGTGTTCCTTCCAAACAACTCAACTGTAGTTTCATCTGTCCACAGAATATTTTGCCAGTAGTGCTGTGGAACATCCAGGTACACTTTTGCAAACTTCAGATGTGCAGCAATGGTTTTTTTTGGACAGCAGTGGCTTCTTCTGTGGTGTCCTCCCATGAGCACTATTCTTGTTTATTGTTTTACGTATCGTAGACTCGTCAACAGAGGTGTTAGCATGTTCCAGAGAGTTCTGTAAGTCTTTAGCTGACACTCTAGAATTCTTCTTAACCTTATTGAGCATTCTGCACTGTGCTCTTGCAGTCATCTTTGCAGGACAGCCACTCGTAGGGAGAGTAGCAACATTGCTGAACTTTCTCCATTTATAGACAATTTGTCTTACCGTGGACTGATGAACATCAAGGCTTTTAGAGATACTTGTATAACCCTTTCCAGCTTCATGCAAGTCAACAATTCTTAATCTTAGGTCTTCTGAGATCTCTTTTGTTCGAGGCATGGTTCACATGAAATCAAATCAAATTTATTTTTATATAGCCCTTCGTACATCAGCTGATATTCTCAAAGTGCTGTACAGAAACCCAGCCTAAAACCCCAAACAGCAAGCAAAGCATGTGAAAGAAGCACGGTGGCTAGGAAAAACTCCCTAGGAAAAACTCCCTAGAAAGGCCAAAAACCTAGGAAGAAACCTAGAGAGGAACCAGGCTATGAGGGGTGGCCAGTCCTCTTCTGGCTGTGCAGGGTGGATATTATAACAGAACATGGTCAAAATGTTAAAATGTTAAAATGTTCATAAATGACCAGCATGGTCAAATAATAATAATCATAGTAGTTGTCGAGGGTGCAACAAGCACGTCCGGTGAACAGGTCAGGGTTCCATAGCCGCAGGCAGAACAGTTGAAACTGGAGCAGCAGCACGGCCAGGTGGACTGGGGACAGCAAGGAGTCATCATACCAGGTAGTCCTGAGGCATGGTCCTAGGGCTCAGGTCCTCCGAGAGAAAGACAGAAAGAGAGAAAGAGAGAATTAGAGAGAGCATATTTAAATACACACAGGACACCGGATAAGACAAGAGAAATACTCCAGATGTAACAGACTGACCCTAGCCCCCCCGACACATAAACTACTGCAGCATAAATACTGGAGGCTGAGACAGGAGGGATCAGAAGACACTGTGGCCCCATCCGATGATACCCCCGGACAGGGCCAAACAGGCAGGATATAACCCCACCCACTTTGCCAAAGCACAGCCCCCACACCACTAGAGGGATGTCTCCAACCACCAACTTACCGTCCTAAGACAAGGCCGAGTATAGCCCACAACGATCTCCGCCATGGCACAACCCAAGGGGGGGGGGGCGCCAACCCAGACAGGAAGACCACGTCAGTGACTCAACCCACTCAAGTGACGCACCCCTCCCACGGACGGCATGGAAGAACACCAGTAGGCCAGTGACTCAGCCCCTGTAAAAGGGTTAGAGGCAGAGAATCCCAGTGGAAAGAGGGGAACCGGCAAGGCAGAGACAGCAAGGGCGGTTCGTTGCTCCAGCCTTTCTGTTCACCTTCACACTCCTGGGCCAGACTATACTTAATCATAGGACCTACTGAAGAGATAAGTCTTCAGTAAAGACTTAAAGGTTGAGACTGAGTCTGCGTCTCTCACATTGGTAGGCAGACCATTCCATAAAAATGGAGCTCTATAGGAGAAAGCCCTACCTCCAGCCGTTTGCTTAGAAATTCTAGGGACAATTAGGAGGCCTGCGTCTTGTGACCGTAGCGTACGTGTAGGTATGTACGGCAGGACCAAATCGGAACGATAGGTAGGAGCAAGCCCATGTAATGCTTTGTAGGTTAGCAGTAAAACCTTGAAATCAGCCCTTGCCTTAACAGGAAGCCAGTGTAGGGAGGCTAGCACTGGAGTAATATGATCACATTTTTTGGTTCTAGTCAGGATTCTAGCAGCCGTATTTAGCACTAACTGAAGTTTATTTAGTGCTTTATCCGGGTAGCCGGAAAGTAGAGCATTGCAGTAGTCCAGCCTAGAAGTAACAAAAGCATGGATTAATTTTTCTGCGTCATTTTTGGACAGAAAATTTCTGATTTTTGCAATGTTACGTAGATGGAAAAAAGCTGTCCTTGAAACAGTCTTGATATGTTCTTCAAAAGAGAGATCGGTGTCCAGAGTAACGCCGAGGTCCTTCACAGTTTTATTTGAGACGACTGTACAACCATCCAGATTAATTGTCAGATTCAACAGAAGATCTCTTTGTTTCTTGGGACCTAGAACAAGCATCTCTGTTTTGTCCGAGTTTAAAAGTAGAAAGTTTGCAGCCATCCACTTCTTTATGTCTGAAACACAGGCTTCTAGCGAGGGCAATTTTGGGGCTTCACCATGTTTCATTGACATGTACAGCTGTGTGTCGTCCGCATAGCAGTGAAATTTAACATTATGTTTTCGAATGACATCCCCAAGAGGTAAAATATATAGTGAAAACAATAGTGGTCCTAAAACGGAACCTTGAGGAACACCGAAATTTACAATTGATTTGTCAGAGGACAAACCATTCACAGAGACAAACTGATATCTTTCCGACAGTTAAGATCTAAACCAGGCCAGAACTTGTCCATGTAGACCAATTTGGGTTTCCAATCTCTCCAAAAGAATGTGGTGATCGATGGTATCAAAAGCGGCACTAAGATCTAGGAGCACGAGGACAGAGGCAGAGCCTCGGTCTGACGTCATTAAAAGGTCATTTACCACCTTCACAAGTGCAGTCTCAGTGCTATGATGGGGTCTAAAACCAGACTGAAGCGTTTCGTATACATTGTTTGTCTTCAGGAAGGCAGTGAGTTGCTGTGCAACAGCTTTTTCTAAAATTTTTGAGAGGAATGGAAGATTCGATATAGGCCGATAGTTTTTTATAATTTCTGGATCAAGATTCGGCTTTTTCAAGAGAGGCTTTATTACTGCCACTTTTAGTGAGCTTGGTACACATCCGGTGGATAGAGAGCCGTTTATTATGTTCAACATAGGAGGGCCAAGCACAGGAAGCAGCTCTTTCAGTAGTTTAGTTGGAATAGGGTCCAGTATGCAGCTTGAGGGTTTGGAGGCCATGATTATTTTCATCATTGCGTCAAGAGATATAGTACTAAAACACTTTAGTATCTCCCTTGATCCTAGGTCCTGGCAGAGTTGTGCAGACTCAGGACAATGGAGCTTTGGAGGAATACCCAGATTTAAAGAGGAGTCTGTAATTTGCTTTCTAATGATCATGATCTTTTCCTCAAAGAAGTTCATAAATTTATTACTGCTGAAGTGAAAGCCATCCTCCATTTGCGAAGGCTGCTTTTTAGTTAGCTTTGCGACAGTATCAAAAATAAATTTCGGATTGTTCTTATTTTCCTCAATTAAGTTGGAAAAATAGGATGATCGAGCAGCAGTAAGGGCTCTTCGATACTGCACGGTACTGTCTTTCCAAGCTAGTCGGAAGACTTCCAGTTTGGTGTGGCGCCATTTCCGTTCCAATTTTCTGGAAGCTTGCTTCAGAGCTCGTGTATTTTCTGTATACCAGGGAGCTAGTTTCTTATGACAGATGTTTTTAGTTTTTAGGGGTGCAACTGCATCTAGGGTATTGCGCAAGGTTAAATTGAGTTCCTCGGTTAGGTGGTTAACTGATTTTTGTCCTCTGACGTCCTTGGGTAGGCAGAGGCAGTCTGGAAGGGCATCAAGGAATCTTTGGGTTGTCTGAGAATTTATAGCACGACTTTTAATGCTCCTTGGTTGGGGTCTGAGCAGATTATTTGTTGCAATTGCAAACGTAATAAAATGGTGGTCCGATAGTCCAGGATTATGAGGAAAAACATTTAGATCCACAACATTTATTCCATGGGACAAAACTAGGTCCAGAGTATGACTGTGGCAGTGAGTAGGTCCAGAGACATGTTGGACAAAACCCACTGAGTCGATGATGGCTCCGAAAGCCTTTTGGAGTGGGTCTGTGGACTTTTCCATGTGAATGTTAGTCACCAAAAATTAGAATATTATCTGCTATGACTACAAGATCCGATAGGAATTCAGGGAACTCAGTGAGGAACACTGCATATGGCCCAGGAGGCCTATAAACAGTAGCTATAAAAAGTGAGTGAGTAGGCTGCATAGATTTCATGACTAGAAGCTCAAAAGACGAAAACGTCATTGTTTTTTTTTTTGTAAATTGAAATTTGCTATCGTAAATGTTAGCAACACCTCCGCCTTTGCCGGATGCACGGGGGGTATGGTCACTAATGTAACCAGGCGGTGAGGCCTCATTTAACACAGTAAATTCATCAGGCTTAAGCCATGTTTCAGTCAGGCCAATCACATCAAGATTATTATCAGTGATTAGTTCATTGACTATAACTGCCTTGGAAGTGAGGGATCTAATATTAAGTAACCCAATTTTGAGATGTGAGGTATCACAATCTCTTTCAATAATGGCAGGAATGGAGGAGGTCTTTATACTAGTGAGATTGCTAAAGCGAACACCGCCATTTTTAATTTTGCCCAACCTAGATCGAGGCACAGACACGGTCTCAATGGGGAAAGCTGAGCTGACTACGCTGACTGTGCTAGTGGCAGACTCCACTAAGCTGGCAGGCTGGCTAACAGCCTGCTGCCTGGCCTGCACCCTATTTCATTGTGGAGCTAGAGGAGTTAGAGCCCTGTCTATGTTCGTAGATAAGATGAGAGCACCCCTCCAGCTAGGATGGAGTCCGTCACTCCTCAACAGGCCAGGCTTGGTCCTGTTTGTGGGTGAGTCCCAGAAAGAGGGCCAATTATCTACAAATTCTATCTTTTGGGAGGGGCAGAAAACAGTTTTCAACCAGCGATTGAGTTGTGAGACTCTGCTGTAGAGCTCATCACTCCCCCTAACTGGGAGGGGGCCAGAGACAATTAATCGATGCCGACACATCTTTCTAGCTGATTTACACGCTGAAGCTATGTTGCGCTTGGTGACCTCTGACTGTTTCATCCTAACATCGTTGGTGCCGACGTGGATAACAATATCTCTATACTCTCTACACTCGCCAGTTTTAGCTTTAGCCAGCACCGTCTTTAGATTAGCCTTAACGTCGGTAGCCCTGCCCCCTGGTAAACAGTGTATGATCGCTGGATGATTAGTTTTAAGTCTAATACTGCGGGTAATGGAGTCGCCAATGACTAGGGTTTTCGGCAATGCACATCAGGCAATGCTTCTTGTGAATAGCAAACTCACATTTTGTGAGGGTTTTTTATAGGGCAAGGCAGCTCTAACCAACATCTCCAATCTCGTCTCATTGATTGGACTCCAGGTTAGTTGACTCCTGACTCCAATTAGCTTTTGGAGAAGTCATTATCCTAGGGGTTCACATACTTTTTCCAACCTACACTGTGAATGTTTAAATTATGTATTCAATATAGACAAGAAAAATGCAATAATTTGTGTGTTATTAGTTTAAGCACACTGTGTTTGTCTATTGTTGTGACTTAGATGAAATTTGATGACCAATTTATGCTGAAATCCAGGTAATTCCAAAGGATTCACATACTTTTTCTTACCACTGTAAGATAATATTTGTTTTGCTTTGTGTGTCCCAGATAGCAGAGTTGCTGTTGAGGCACGGGGCAGACCCTCTACTGAAGAACAACGACGGACAGACAGCCTATAGCAACACCACAGAACCCTGTCTGATTAAACTCATGGAGAAAAACATCCCCAATAACAAGAGAAAGGCACTAGCAGGTCTGAACCTGTCCATAACCAAGGGTGTCTCTGTATTCGTCCCAAATGGCACCCTATTCCCTATATAGTGCACTACTTTAGACCAGAGCCCTATTCCCTATATAGTGCATTACTGTTAACCAGGTACCTATTCCCTATATAGTGCACTACTTTTGACCAGGTCCCAAATTAAATAGGCTTACATGTTGTTCTCTCTGTGTGTCTCTTGTAGGAAGAAGCGTTGAGCAGTCAGGAGCAGGAGGACCCATGTAAGTTGGTGGTGGGGGGGAAAGTGGCTGAGGTTTTACAAAACTAGAAAGCCCCAATGTCATAGGCACATTTCATATCACCTGGGCTATACACGTGGCTCAGTTGGTAGAGCTTGGCGCTTGAAACGCCAGGGTTGTAGGTTCCATTCCTGCTGTGGCCACAACACGAAATCTGTATGCATGCATGACTTAAGTTGTGTCAGCTAAATGGCCTATTTTTATGTATTACACAACAAACCTGAAGTACATTGCTAATGATTGATAAACATTTGTAGTGATTTATTTCACACTCCCAACACACACATCAAACTAAGTCAACACAATGTCATATACTGTAAGATCTCTAGTCCATTGTAAATAAGCTACCCTCCTGTTGGTTTTTAGAACTTTTTGAGGACCTGGGGACCCATACCAAATCTTCTCAGTCTCCTGAGGGGGAAAATATGTTGTCGTGCCCTCTTCACGACTGTCTTGGTGTGTTTGGACCATGATAGTTTGTTGGTGATATGGACACCAAGGAACATGAAACTCTCGACCCGCTCAACTACAGCCCCGTCGATGTGAATTGGGCTGTGTTCGGCTCTCATTTTTTCGTAGTCCACGATCAGCTCCTTTGTCTTGCTCACATTGAGGGAGAGGTTGTTGTCCTGGCACCACACTGCCAGGTCTCTGACCTCCTCCCTATAGGCTGTCTCATCGTTGTCGGTTGATCAGGCCTACCACCATTGTGTCGTCAGCAAACTTAATGATGGTGTTTGAGTCGTGCTTGGCTATGCAGTTGTGGGTGAACAGGGCGTACAGGAGGGGACTAAGCACGCACCTCTGAGGGGCCCCAGTGTTGAAGATCAGCCTGGCAGATATGTTGTTGCCTACCCTTACCACCAGGGGGCAGCCCGTCAGGAAGCCCAGGATCCAGTTGCAGAGGGAGGTGTTTAGTCCCAGAGTCCTTAGCTTAGTGATGAGCTTTGTGGGCACTATGGTGTTGTAGTCAATGAACAGCATTCTCACATAGGTGTTCCTTTTGTCCAGGTGAGAACGGGCAGTGTGGAGTGCGATTGAGATTGTGTAATCTGTGGATCTCTTAGGGCGGTATGCGAATTGGAGTGGTTCTAGGGTTTCCGGGATGATGGTGTTGATGTGAGCCATTACCAGCCTTTCAAAGCACTTCATGGCTACCGACGTGAGTGCTATGGGGTGGTAGTCATTTAAAGGACTTGCTCACATCGGCTATGAAGAGCGTGATCACATAGTCGTCCGGAACAGCTGGTGCTTTCATGCATGCTTCAGTATTGCTTGCCTCGAAGCAAGCTTAAAGGGCATTTCGCTCGTCTGGTAGGCTCGCGTCATTGGGCAGCTCGTGGCTAGGTTTCCCTTTTGTAGTCCGTAATAGTTTGCAAGCTCTGCCACATTCAACGAGCATCAGAGCCGGTGTAGTAAGATTCAATCTTAGTCCTGTATTGACGCTTTGCCTGTTTGATTGTTATATGAGGGCATAGCGGGATATCTTATTAGCGTCCGGATTAGTGTCCTGCTCCTTGAAAGCGGCAGCTCTAGCCTTTAGATTGGTGCGGTTGTTACCTGTAATCCATGGCTTCTGGTTGGGATATGTACGTACGGTCACTGTGGGGACGATTTCGTCTATGCACTTATTGATGAAGCCGGTAATTAAGGAGGTATACTCCTCAATGCCAATGGATAAATCCCGGAACATATTCCAGTCTGTGCTAGCAAAACTGTCCTGTAGCGTAGCATCCGCGTCATCTGACAACTTCCGTATTGAGTGAGTCACTGGTACTTCCTGCTTTCGTTTTTGCTTGTAAGCAGAAATCAGGAGGATAAAATTATGGTCAGATTTGCAAAATGGAGGGCGAGGGAAAGCTTTGTATGCGTCTCTGTGTGTAGAGTAAAGGTGGTCTCGAGTTTTCTTCCCTTTGGTTGCACATGGTAGAAATTAGGCAAAACGGATTTAAGTTTGCCTGCATTAAAGTCCCCGGTCTTAGTGCCAGCATCGGTTTGTGGTGGTAAATAGACGTCTATGAAAAATATAGATGAAAACGCCCTTGGTAAATAGTGGGGTCTACAGCTTATCATGAGACACTCTACCTCACGCGATCTATACCTGGAGACTTCCTTAATATTACCGTAAATTCCGGACTATAAGCCGCAACTTTTTTCCCAGCTTTGAACCTCGTGGCTTAAACAATGACGCGGCTAATATATGGATTTTTCCCGCTTTCAATTTATATATAAAAAAAAAAAAAAAAACCACATTCTGTGACGTGCTCAGTTTTTTGGCGGCATGAAGCTTTCATTAGACCGATGAAATTGCCGAACGGGTTAAGGTCAAACAACTTTTTTGTCTACTGTTTAGATTAAATCGAGCGCTCTCAAACTTCCCATCATTCTGATTACAGTAGTCATTTTGTCACCCTCATCATGGCAAAGACACGGAGAAATGCATATGATGCAGCTTTCAAGTTGAAGGCGATTGATCTGGCTGTTGGAAAAGGAAATAGAGCTGCTGCACGGGAGCTTGGTCTTAATGAGTCGATGATAAGACGTTGGAAACAGCAGCGTGAGGAATTGACTCAGTGCAAAAAGACAACTAAAGCTTACTGCTAATTCTTTATTTTTTGTTACAAGCCGTGTTTCATTAAAGCCTATTTATTTTTGTTACAAGCCGTGTTTCATTAAAGCCTATTTATTTTTGTTACAAGCGGTGTTTCGTTAAAGCCTGTGTAAAGTTCATTTGTTTCAATGTACCGGTAGGCACCTGCGGCTTATAGACATGTGCGGCTTATTTATGTTCAAAATAATATATATTTTTTAATTCAGTGGGTGCGGCTTATATTCAAGTGCGCTTAATAGTCCGGAAATTACAGTAGACATCGCGCACAAGCTATTATTGACTAATAGACACACACCCCCGCCCCTCGTCTTACCAGACGTAACTGTTCTGTCCTGCTGATGCATGGAAAACCCAGCCAACTATATATTATCTGTGTTGTCGTTCAGCCACGACTCGGTGAAACATAAGATATTACAGTTTTTAATGTCACGTTGGTAATATAGTCTCGAACAGAGCTCATCCAGTTTATTCTCCAGTGGTTGCACGTTGGCCAATAGAACGGATGATAGAGGTGCGTTACCCACTCGTCAACGAATTCTCACAAAGCACCCCGATTTCTGCCCCTGTATTTCCGTCTTTCCTTCACGTGAATGACAGGGATTGGGCCCTGGTCTCGGAGAAGCAGTATATCCTTTGCGTCGGACTCATTAAATAAAAAATCTTTGTCCAGTTCGAGGTGAGTAATCGCTGTTCTGATATCCAGAAGCTCTTTTCGGTCATAAGAGATTGTTGCAGCAACATTATGTACAAAATAATTTACAAACAATACGAAAAAACACACAAAATAGGACAGTTGGTTATGAGCCCGTAAAATGTCAGCCATCCCCTAAGGCGCAATTATATCAACCAGTTAATTGCTAGAATCAGGTGTACTAGATTTGGGTTAGAGTAAAAACCTACAGGACGGTAGCTCTCTAGGAACAGGGTTGGGAAGCCCTTGTCTGGGGTATATTAGCCTAATATCAGTTGTCTGTAAAGGAGACCGTTGAGGTCTGTGTCTGAGGGCACTGTGTCCAGGAACATCCCTGGGGGGTCCCAGAGCGGGCGGACCGTCACCCCTCTGAATAACCTCCACCGGAAGAACTGTTACGGGGAGACTCTACTCCACGTTGCAGCCATTCAGGGAGACACCCAGGGGGTCAGAGACATGCTGTCACAGGGTCTCGACGTCAACATGGCCGACAACGCAGGTAAGACATATAGCAGCCATTTATGCTGAACAAAAATATGAACAAAAACGCAACTTGCAACAATGTCAACGATTTTACTGAGTTACAGTTCATAAATAAATAAATTAGGCCCTAATCAATGGATTTCACATGGGTGGGCCTGGGAGGGCATAGGCCCACCCACTTGGGAGCCAGGTCCAGCCATCAGAATATGTTTTTCCCCATAAAAAGGCTTTATTACAGACAGAAATACTCCTCCGTTTCATCAACTGTCCGGGTGGCTGGTCTCAGATAATCCCGCAGGTGAAGAAGCCAGATGTGGAGGTCCTGGGCTGGCGTGGTTACACGTGGTCTGCGGTTGTGAGGCCATTTGGATGTACTGCCAAATTCTCTAAAACGACGTTGGAGGCAGCTTATGGTAGAGAAATGAACATTAAATTCTCGGGCAACAGCTCTGGTGGACATTCCTGCAGTCAGCAAGCCAATTGCACACTCCCTCTGTGGAATTGTTTTGTGTGACAAAACTGCACATTTAAGAGTTGCCTTTTATTGTCCTCGGCACAAGGTGCACCTGTGTAATGATCATGCTGTTAAATCAGCTTCTTGATATGCCATACTTGTCAGGATCATCTTGGCAAAGGATAAACTCTAACTAACAGGGATGTAAACACATTTCTGCACAACATATGAGAGAAATAATATTTTAGTGAATGTGGAACATTTCAGTTCAGTTAGTACACTGATTTTACACTGCTAAGAGTTAATAATATTGCACATTTATGGCGTGTTAACAGTTATGAAAATATATATAATTTTAAACTTCCTGCTTTGCTCCTATGAGTGAGTACACTTGCAGTGGCCGCCAATCCACCCATTATGCTAACATTGACTTGAATGGGCACTCCTTTTCTATTCAGTATTGTTCTATGTGTACACTATTAGTGATTCATAATGGAAGGCTCAATCAACAAGTGACCAGGTTTTCCCACATGAAAAAATACTACAGTTTACTATGGAGTACTACAAAAACACTGCCCCCCCCCATATCGCAATTTGTGCTACCCATAACTGGTAAACCTACATGCCAAGTATAGACCATATTGTGTTCCCTACAGGTTATACAAAAGAGCAGAAGCTCTGAACTATCAGCCCTGCCTGCCTGCCTGTTATGGAACATTTACTCTTCTAGTATTCCTCCCTACCTACCTGTTATGGAATATATTGTGTTCTCTACAGGTTATAGAAAAGAGCAGACGCTCTGATCTATCAATCTATCAGATCCCAGTCCTGCCTGCCTGCCGACCTACACTACCGTTCAAAAGTTTGGGGTCACTTAGAAATGTCCTTGTTTTCCATGAAAACATACATGAAATGAGTTGCAAAATGAATTGGAAATATAGTCAAGATGTTGACAAGGTTATAAATCATGATTTTTTTTTGTTGTAAGGGGTGCGTAATCGGTGGCAGGGAAGTCAGACGCAGGAGAGCAGAACTTGGTAATAGCAGGAGCAGTTTAATAGCAAAACCCGCGGCATAAAAATAACAAGAATAATTGGGTACAAAAACAAACAACACGTGCACAAGCACTTACAATAAACAATCCCACACAAAGACATGGGGGGGACACAGAGGGTTAAATACACAACAAATGATTGAGGGAATTGAAACCAGGTGTGAGGAAAACAAGACAAAACACATGGAAAATGAAAAGTGGATCGATGATGGCTAGAAGACCGGCGACGCCAACCGCCGCCCGAACAAGGAGAGGTCGCGACTTCGGCGGAAGTTGTGACAGTACCCCCCCGCGCCGACGCCGGCCTCGGGGACGACCCGGAGGGCGAGGCGCAGGGCGATCCGGATGGAGACGGTGGAACTCCCGCAGCATTGAAGGGTCCAACACGTCCTCCACCGGAACCCAGCACCTCTCCTCCGGACCGTACCCCTCCCAGTCCACGAGGTACTGAAGGCCCCTCGCCCGACGCCTCGAATCCATGATAGAGCGAACAGAGTACGCCGGGGCCCCCTCGATGTCCAGAGGGGGCGGAGGAACCTCCCGTACCTCAAACTCCTGGAGCGGGCCAACCACCACCGGCCTGAGGAGAGACACATGGAACGAGGGGTTAATACGGTAATCAGGGGGAAGCTATAACCTATCACAAACCTTGTTCACTCTCCTCAGGACTTTAAATGGCCCCACAAACCGCGGATCCAGCTTCCGGAAGGGCAGGCAGAGGGGCAGGTTTCGGGTCGAGAGCCAGACCCGGTCGCACCGGGGCCTCACTGCAGTGACGGTCTGCGCTGGCTTTCTGGTGTAGCACGGCCCGCTGGAGGTGAACATGGGCGGCGTCCCATGTCTCCTCCGTGCGCCTAGAACCAGTCGTCCACCGCAGGAGCCTCGGTCTGACTCTGATGCCAAGGCGCCAGAACCGGCTGGTACCTCAGTACACACTGGAAGGGGGAGAGGTTAGTGGAGGAGTGGCAGAGCGAGTTCTGAGCCATCTCGGCCCAGGGCACGAACGCTGCCCACTCACCCGGCCGATCCTGGTAATACGACCACAGAAACCTGCCCACATCTTGGTTGACTCTCTCTACCTGCCCGTTACTCTCGGGGTGAAAACCCGAAGTAAGGCTGATCGAGACCCCCAGACGTTCCATGAACGCCTTCCAGACCCTTGAAGCGAACTGGGGACTTCGATCAGACACTATATCCTCTGGCACCCCGTAGTGCCAGAAGACGTGCGTAAACAAGGCCTCCGCAGTCTGTAGGGCTGTAGGGAGACCGGGCAGAGGGAGGAGGCGGCAGGACTTAGAGAACCGATCCACAACGACCAGGATCGTGGTGTTTCCCTGTGAGGGGGGAAGGTCGGTAAGAAAATCCACCGACAGGTGCGACCAATGCTGCTGTGGAACGGATAAGGGGTGTAGCTTCCCTCTGGGCAGGTGCCTAGGAGCATTACACTGGGCGCACACCGAAAAGGAGGAAACATAAACCCTCACGTCCTTGGCCAAGGTAGGCCACCACTACTTCCCAACCAAACAGCGCACCGTCCGACCGATCCCAGGATGACCAGAGGAGGGTGACGTGTGGGCCCAATAGATCTACCGGTCACGGACAGCAGACAGAACATACAGACGCCCAGCGGGACACGAGTGGAGCGGGCTCTGCACGTAACGCCTGCTCAATGTCCGCGTCCAGCTCCCACACTACCGGCGCCACCAGGCAGGATGCCGGGAGTATGGGAGTGGGATCCATGGGCCGCTCCTCTGTGTCATACAGTCGGGACAGTGCATCTGCTTTCACGTTTTGGGAACCTGGTTCGTAGGAAAGGGAAAAAACAAAACGGGTGAAATTCATGGCCCACCTTGCCTGGCGAGGGTTCAGTTTCCTCGCTGCCCGGATGTACTCCAGATTGCGGTGGTCAATCCAGATGAGAAAAGTGTGTTTAGCTCCCTCAAGCCAATGTCTCCACACCTTCAGAGCCTTGACGACAGCCAACAGCTCCCGGTCCCCCACGTCATAGTTTCACTCCGCCGGGCTGAGCTTCTTCGAGAAGGCACAGGGGCGGAGCTTCGGTGGCGTACCCAAGCGCTGAGAGAGCACAATCCCAGCCTCGGACACGTCCACCTCCACTATGAACGCCAAAGACGGATCCGGATGGGCCAGCACGGGAGCCGAGGTAAACAGAGCCCTCAGGTGACCAAAAGCCCTGTCCGCCTCAGCCGACCACTGCAAACGCACCGGGCCCCCCTTCAGCAGTGAGGTAATGGGAGCTGCTACCTGACCAAAACCCCGGATAAACCTCCGGTAGTAATTGGCAAACCCTAGGAACCGCTGCGCTTCCTTTACCGTGGTGGGAGTCGGCCAATTACGCACGGCTGAAATGCGGTCACTCCATCTCCACCCCCGAGGTGGAAATGCGGTACCCTAGGAATGAGATGGACTGCTGGAAGAACAGGCATTTCTCAGCCTTGACGTACAGGTCATGCTCCAACAGTCGACCAAGCACCCTGCGCACCAGGGACACATGCTCGGCGCGTGTAGCGGAGTATATCAGAATGTCATCAATATACACCCTGCCCGTGCAGGTCCCTGAAAATCTTGTCTACAAAGGCTTGGAAGAGTGATGGAGCATTCATCAACCGTACGGCATGACGAGGTACTCATAATGCCCTGAGGTCGTACTGAACGCCGTCTTCCACTCGTCTCCCTCCCGGATACGCACCAGGTTGTAAGCGCTCCTGAGATCTAGTTTGGTGAAGAAGCGCGCCCCGTGCATTGACTAAATCGGCATGGCGATAAGAGGTAGCGGGTAACTGTACCTCACCGTGATCTGATTTAGGCCTCGGTAGTCAATACACGGGCGCAGACCTCCCTCCTTCAAAAAAAAAAGAAACTCGAGGAGGCGGGTGAAGTGGAGGACCGAATGTACCCCTGACGCAGGGATTCGGAGACATATGTTTCCATAGCCTCCGTCTCCGCCTGTGAGAGGGGATTCACGTGACTCCTGGGAAGTGCAGTGTCTACCAGGAGATTTATCGCACAATCGCCCCGTCGATGGGGTGGTTATTGAGTCGCCTTCTTTTTGGAGAAGGCGAGAGCCAAATCGGCATATTCAGGGGGAATGCGCACGGTGGAGGCCTGGTCTGGACTTTCCACCGTAGTAGCACCAACGGAAACCCCTAAACACCTCCCCGAGCACTCTCGAAACTCCTAAACCCCTCCCCGAGCACTCTCGCGACCACCTCGTGAGAGCCCTCCGTTGCCAAGAAACAGTGGGGTCATGACAAGCTAACCAGGGTAGTCCTAGCACCATGGGAAACGCAGGAGAGTCAATGAGGAAGAGACTGATTCTCTCCTTGTGACCCCCCTGCGTCACCATACCCAGAGGAGCGGTGGCCTCCCTAATCAACCCTGACCCTAATGGTCGACTGTCTAAAGCGTGAATGGGGAAGGGCACAGCCACTGGAACAATGGGGATCCCTAAACTAAGGGCGAACAATCTGCCTATAAAATTCCCAGCAGCGCCTGAATAGACGAGCGCCTTATGCTGGGAATGCAGGGACAACTCAGGAAAAGAAACATACAAACACGTGTGCAACTGAGGGCTCTGGGTGAGAATGGTGCCGGCTCACCTGGGATGACGCCAGAACGCCCTGCCTGCTGCCTCGATCCCCAGAGGAACCAACCCGGCACCGACCGGCAGTGTGACCTCTGCAGCCACAGATGGTGCACGAGCCGGAACCTCCTCTAGTCTCCCTACGTACAGCACCTCCCAGCTCCATGGGCACCGGAGCAGCGGTGCTGGGGGATGGAACCGACAGAACCCGATCTGGACGTCCAGCAGGTTATCCAGCCGAATGGACAGGTCCACCAGCTGGTCGAAGGTGAGGGTGGTGTCCCTGCTGGCCAACTCCCGATGGACGTCCTCATGCAAACTGCAGCGATAGTGGTCGATCAGGGCCCTATTGTTCCATCCCGCGGCCAGGGTCCGAAAATCCATGGCGAACTCCTGTGCGCTCCTCGTCCCCTGCCTCAGATGGAAGAGACGTTCACCCGCCGCTCTACCCTCGGGTGGATGGTCGAAGACTGCTCGGAAGCGGCGGGTGAAATCCTTGAAATGGTCCAGCGCCGCATCTCCTTCTCCCCACACGGCGTTGGCCCACTCCAAGGCTTTCCCAGAGAGGCACGAGACGAGGGCGGACACCTTCTCACGACCTGAAGGAGCCGGGTGGACGATTGCCAGGTAGAGGTCGAGCTGCAACAGGAATCCCTGGCAGCGTGCAGCTGTCCCGTCATACTCCCGGGGAAGGGCGAGACAAATCCCACTGGGACCGGGTGAAGGGGGGGGGGGGCGAGTAGTGGAGACCCTGGTTGTGCTGGTGGAGGCGCTGGAGGAACTCTCTGTCCCTCCCAGCGGTCCATAGTTTGGACAACGCTGTCCATGGCGGCGCCGAGATGGAGCATCGCCGCATGCTCCCAGACGCGCTCCTCCACCCCTATTCCAGGGGCACCTGCTCCTGCTGACTCCATATGTCGGTGTGGGATTCTGTAGCGGGGTGCGTAATTGGCGGCAGTGAAGTCAGGCGCAGGAGAGCAGAACTGGGTAATAACCGGAGATTTATTAAGCAAAACCAATGGCATCCAGAACAACAAGATAAATGGGCACAGAAATAACCCGTTGTGCGCTCACGGGGAACTTGCACAAGCACTACAATAAACAATCCCACACAAAGACATGGGGGGAACAGAGGGTTAAATACACAACAAGTAATGAGGGAATTGAAACCAGGTGTGAGGAAAAACAAGACAAAACACATGGAAAATGGATCGACGATGGCTAGAAGACCGGCGACGCCGAGCGCCGCCCGAACAAGGAGAGGACCCAACTTCGGCAGAAGTCGTGACAATACCATAGTATACTATAGTATTTAAAAAAAAAAAAATGTTTGTCTGTTATCTCATGCAGGTTGGACTCCTCTTCACGAGGCCGTGTCCCACGGTCACTATGAGATCACTAAGTACCTGATCCAGGCAGGAGCTCTGGTCAACTGTACTGGAGACAATGGAACCACACCTCTACTTGATGCTGTAGAGCAGGAAGACCTGCAGGTACATATATGTCTGTGTGTGTGTCACTATAAACCACTTCCACCTACATCCAAATAAAGTACAGAATCACTAATGGCCTTTAGCACCCAGACTAGTTTCATGTATGCATGTTTGTGTGAAAGAGAAAGACTGAGAAATTGTGTGCATGTGTGAGAGAATTTGTGTATGTGTGCTTTAGAGCTGGGCAATACTGGCAAAAATCCATATCACAATAAATTGACTGAATTATTATTGTTATTATCGCGATAAAAATAAATTAAACGATAAGATTCATAAAACTTCTATTACTGCTTTGAATGTTGTATCTATCAATTGTCCTATTAACAATCACCCATATTAGCAAACATTTATCATTTCAAACGTCACATTTCTCTATTAGGACCATATTCATAGGTTGCACCTCCGGCACTCGGTCGCGTCATGTCGTTGTTATGAACGTTCTCAAGCCTCCCTTTACCAGCCGTGCATTAGTGATGCCCTGAAGTCATGATAAGCTCAGTCATTCTGGACGGAGGCTAACGACTGTTTAAAATAAATTACACTAATAGTGCTTGTCAATACTATGACATTACTAACATAGTCAAATATTTAGTAGGAAACAACTTTGCCAGCAGATCACCGACCATTTCGAATCCCACCGTACCTTCTCCACTAATATAATTTACAGCCAATCTGTAAATAGCACACCCAACTACCTCATCCCGATATTATTACTTACTCTCTTGCTCTTTTGCACCCCAGTATCTCTACTTGCACAATATCATCTGCACATCTATCACTCCAGTGTTAATGCTAAATTGTAATTATTTCACCTATATGGCCTATTTATTGCCTACCTGCCTACTTTTCTACATTTGCACACATGCGTTTGTTTATGTGTAACTCTTTGTTGTTTTTGTCCCACTGCATTGCTTTATTTTGGCCAGGTCGCAGTTGTAAATGAGAACTTGTTCTCAACTGGCCTACCTGGTTAAATAAGAAATAAAAATAATAATGTCGTCAAATTTACTTTAGACAGATGGCAATGTGTCATTAGCTAGCAAAGTTAGTAAAACTAATTGCTAGCAATGCTAACTTTAGTTAGCTAAAATCTGTTGTACTCCCTTCAATCTTAGCTAACTAGCTAACGTTACAAAACATGCAACCCATGAACGTGACGAAACATGCAACCCATGAATTGGTTATTTATTGTAATGAACGATATCAGCAAAATGTTCACGATAAGGGGTCAGTTTGGTCAGTGTCAAAAAAATGTAGTTTATCGGCCCAGCTCTGTGTTTGCACATGTGAGTGTTACCTCTGTAAATGCATACTAGGTCAGCTGTGTTTTGCTTTGTGTGTCCCAGATAGCAGAGTTGCTGTTGAGGCACGGGGCAGACCCTCTACTGAAGAACAACGACGGACAGACAGCCTATAGCAACACCACAGAACCCTGTCTGATTAAACTCATGGAGAAAAACATCCCCAATAACAAGAGAAAGGCACTAGCAGGTCTGAACCTGTCCATAACCAAAGACATGTTATTCTGTTGTTTCTTTGGTTTAGGTTTCTACCAAATGTTTTGCTGTTGTCTATATTATTTCATGGTAAAGCTATATTGTTCTAGGCTTGGGTGAGTTTCCTAAAAGCTTTGTAACGCTGTCATTTTTGGTCCAGTGACAAGGTGATCTTAGTCCTACAAAGCCTCCAGGAAACTCACCCCTGTCCTGTTCTGTTCTGTTCTGTTCTGTTTTGCCTAGTACCAACTAAACGACCGGCAGACTCGTCCCAACTCAGCCCGTCCCAAAGTGGAACAGGGAGGAAGCTCAGGAGGTTACCAGTTCAGGCAGATCAGACCAGCACTGACCAGGAGAGATATCAGCAGAGATGCACAACAACCAGGTCTGAAACCTGCAACACAGACCAGCAGAGACGTGCAACAACCAGGTCTGAAACCTGCAACACAGACCAGCAGACGCGCGCAACAACCAGGTCTGAAACCTGCAACACAGACCAGCAGAGACACGCAACAACCAGGTCTGAAACCAGCAATACTGACCAGCAGAGACGCACAACAACCAGGTCTGAAACCTGCAACACAGACCAGCAGAGACACGCAACAACCAGGTCTGAAACCAGCAACACTGACCAGCAGAAACGCACAACAACCAGGTCTGAAACCTGCAACACAGACCAGCAGAGACGCGCAACAACCAGGTCTGAAACCAGCAACACTGACCAGCAGAGACTCACACCAACCAGGTCTGAAACCAGCAACACTGACCAGAGATGCACAACAACCAGGTCTGAAACCAGCAACACTGACCAGCAGAGATGCACACCAACCAGGTCTGAAACCAGCAACACTGACCAGCAGAGATGCACACCAACCACGTCTGAAACCAGCAACACTGAGCAGCAGAGATGCACAACAACCAGGTCTGAAACCTGCAACACTGACCAGCAGAGATGCACACCAACCAGGTCTGAAACCTGCAACACTGACCAGCAGAGAGACACAACAACCAGATCTGAAACCTGCAACACTGACCAGCAGAGACGCACAACAACCAGGTCTGAAACCTACAACACTGACCAGCAGAGATGCGCAACAACCAGGTCTGAAACCAGCAACACTGACCAGCAGAGATGCACAACAACCAGGTCTGAAACCTGCAACACTGAGCAGCAGAGAGACACAACAACCTCTACTAAAGGTATTTGAACCAGGTGTCTGCGTGTCTCTGTGAAAACTGTCATGTCTATGTATGGGCTGTAGTGATGTATGGGCTGTAGTGATGTAGGGCTGTTGGGCTGTAGTTCTGCTGTAGTGATGTAGGGCTGTAGTGATGTAGGGCTGTAGTGTTGTTGGGCTGTAGTTCTGCTGTAGTGATGTAGGGCTGTAGAATGTATGGGCTGTAGTGTTGTTGGGCTGTAGCAGTGGTGTAAAGTACTTTAGTAAAAATACTTTTAAGTAATACTTATCTCGTTTTTCGGGGTATCTGTACTTTACTTTACTATTTATATTTTTGACAACTTTTACTCCACTACATTCCTAAAAAAAATAATGTATTTACGTTTTCCCTGACACCCAAAAGTACTCGTTACATTTTGAATGCTTAGCAGGACAGGAAAAAGGTCCAATTCACACACTTATCAAGAGAATATCCCTGGTCGTTCCTATTGTCTCTGATCTGATGGACTCACTAAACACAAATGCTTTGTTTGTAAATTACGTCTGAGTGTTGAGCTGTGACCCTGGCTATCTGTAAATTAAAAAAATCAAGAAAATTGTGTCGTCGGGTTTGCTTAATGTAAGACATTTTAAATGATTTATACTTTTACTTTTGATACTTAAGTACATTTAAAACCAACTAGACTTTTACTCAAGTAGGATTTTACTGGGTAACTTTTACTTGAGTAACTTTCTATGAAGGTATCTTTACTTTTACTCAAGTATGACAATTGGGTACTTTTTCCACAACTGGGCTGTAGTGATGTAGGGCTGTAGTGATGTAGGGCTGCTGTAGTGATGTAGGGCTGCTGTAGTGATGTAGGGCTGCTGTAGTGATGTAGGGCTGCTGTAGTGATGTAGGGCTGCTGTAGGGATGTAGGGATATAGGGCTGTAGTGATGTAGTGCTGTAGTGATGTAGGGCTGCTGTAGTGATGTAGGGCTGCTGTAGTGATGTAGGGCTGCTGTAGTGATGTAGGGCTGCTGTAGTGATGTAGGGCTGCTGTAGTGATGTAGGGCTGCTGTAGTGATGTAGGGCTGCTGTAGTGATTTAGTGACGTAGGGCTGCTGTAGTGATGTAGGGCTGCTGTAGTGATGTACGGCTGTTGGGCTGTAGTGATGTAGGGCTGTAGTGATGTAGGGATGTAGGTTGGACTGTATTGGTTGTAGGGCCGTTTCTATCACCTCCTGTCTCTCTCTAAGTCCAATACATATGAAGACTGGTTCTCATAGCCCCCTGTAGTACAGTCATGTACTCTTCCCTGTACTAGTCCCCATCATAGAACTAGCATTACTAGAACAGATATTCTTACCATTCTCCATTGAGTGTACCCACCAATCAAATCACTATTGGTCAGGCCTCCTGAGTGGCGCAGTGGTCTAAGGCACTAAAGATCTGTGCCACTAGAGATCCTGGCCGGCTCTGTCGTAGCCGGCCGCGACCGGGAGACCCATGGTTGCGGTGCACAATTGACCCAACATCGTCCGGGTTAGGGTGAGGGTTTGGCCAGCAGGGATGTCCTTGTCCCATCACGCTCTAGCGACTCCTGTGGCGGGCCGGGCGCGTGCGCGCTGACACGGTCGCCAGGGATATGGTGTTTCCTCCGACACATTGGTGTGGCTGGCTTCTGGGTTAAGCAGGCATTGTTTCAAGAAGCAGTGCGGCTTGGTTGGGTTGTGTTTCAGAGGGCCCTCGACCTTTGCCTCTCCCGAATCTGTACTGGAGTTGCAGCGATGAGACAAGACTGTAACTACCAATTGGATACCACGAAATTGGGGAGAACATTTAAAAAATATACAAAATAAGCTTGAAAAAAAATCAATATTGGTCAGGGCTTTGTCGTTTCTAGTGATTCGATTTCTATGGTCCCCATACAGACCTGGCCACCAGAAGAACCTCTCCTACTCCTCCTTACCCTCAACCAATCCCAGAGGTCCTGAGGAGAAGGAGTCCGCTCTATGTCCCCAACCCTGATCCAGAGGTACAAGGAGAGGACAGTGTTGCTATTAGTGACAGCGAGAGTGACGAGACCGTTGACTACACAGGAGAGGTTTTTAACATCTCGTCGGACGAAACAGAAGACTGGACTCATGAAACCACGCTGGAGTTCTACAGAGAGGGAGCTGTGAGGAGCAGGGAGGACTCTGGTTGAGCTGGGTTATAGCTTGTTGTGTTTTGTCTATGACATCACATTTGTTGTTGTTTCGTCTATGACATCACACTTGTTGTTGTGTTTTGTCTATGACATCACATTTGTTGTTGTATTTTGTCTATGACATCACATTTGTTGTCGTGTTTCATCTATTGTCCCAGTTGAAACTGTAGCAAAAACCTTTCTGTCTTGTGAATGTTGATCATATTGGATTCAAAGGTTTTTTAAATTAATTCAGTTTTATCTTGTGTTTAGTTTTTAAAGATTATGTGCATGTTTGTTGAGTATATTTTCTCCAAGTTATTTTTTCACAAAGAATACCTTTAAACATTTTTGATGTGTTAATATGTTTGTGACATTGGGATAATATATTGTATAATTTGTATTATTTTTTTGTAGAGTAGCTACAGTAGTAGCTGGTACAATTAAATAATTTTTTGTAAAAGTGTAACAAAGTATCTTATTTATTTGTAAGCTCACGTTCAACGTTTCTCCTTCTATTGTATCATAATACTTGTTCATGTTAAGAGATCATCCTGAAATTATAAAGTGCTAATTTGCTATTAAAGTTGACATGTTGCTTCGTCAAATGTTGGCCATTTTCTGCAGTTAAACACAACACTTGATACCTACAATGCTTAACCTTTTTCCCCACTCCTGAACGGCGGTGATAAATTGATTGTTGGACAGACTTATTATTAAGGTGTTCTGCACCATTTGAGATGCCCATCCCGTAGGGGTTTTTTGGTTCTACCAAACCATCAAACCATCAATTTTAATTAGGTGTTTTGTGCTCAGTTGCAGGGGTCTTGGGAGAGAAACAGGAGCCTCATGGTGATGGCTCTACTGGTCCAAACCGTCCACTACCTTCTGTCCAGGATGGGACGCGGTCTACAGCACCAGCTATGAAGAGGAACCTGGAGGACCAGGCAGAGGAAGAAGACTCGAGGCCTAATCACAGCATTTTATCAGACACATCCACACCTAGAAAAGTCATTAAACGCATCACCACCAAACGGAAGGATATCTTTGATTTGCTCCTGCAGAGCAACCCGTTCGACCTTGACAGTGTTTTATTGGCGGCCCAGACAGGAAAGGGTCAGGCGACAACAGGAAGTCTTCATGACTCTGTTGATTCGGTTGTGTTGAGAAGTCAAAGCGCAGGTTTCCTGCTGGAGACAGCAGATTTCAAAGGAAAAGAGGAAGGAAAGGAATGGAACACAGAAAAGCAGGAAATTACAAAATCCTCAGAGGAGCTAACTCTAGCTCAAGATGGGAATCTCTCCCAGCATACTGACCACTGCCAGAGAGAGGAGATCACTCTGGATAGGAATCTCTCCCAGCATACTGACCACTGCCAGAGAGAGGAGATCACTCTAGATAGGAATCTCTGCCAGAGAGAGGAGACTACTCTAGACAGGAATCTCTGCCAGCATACTGACCACTGCCAGAGAGAGGAGATCACTCTAGATAGGAATCTCTGCCAGCATACTGACCACTGCCAGAGAGAGGAGATCACTCTAGATAGGAATCTCTCCCAGCATACTGACCACTGCCAGAGAGAGGAGACTACTCTAGATAGGAATCTCTGCCAGAGAGAGGAGACTACTCTAGACAGGAATCTCTGCCAGAGAGAGGATATCACTCTAGACAGGAATCTCTCCCAGCATACTGACCACTGCCAGAGCCAGAGAGAGGAGATCACTCGAGATAGGAATCTCTCCCAGTATACTGACCACTGCCAGAGCCAGAGAGAGGAGATCACTCTAGATAGGAATCTCTCCCAGTATACTGACCACTGCCAGAGCCAGAGAGAGGAGATCACTCTAGGTAGGAATCTCTCCCAGCATACTGACCACTGCCAGAGAGAGGAGATCACTCTAGATAGGAATCTCTGCCAGAGAGAGGAGACTACTCTAGACAGGAATCTCTGCCAGAGAGAGGAGATTACTCTAGACAGGAATCTCTCCCAGCATACTGACCACTGCCAGAGCCAGAGAGAGGAGACTACTCTAGACATGAATCTCTGCCAGAGAGAGGAGACTACTCTAGATAGGAATCTCTCCCAGCATACTGACCACTGCCAGAGAGAGGAGATCACTCTAGATAGGAATCTTTCCCAGCATACTGACCACTGCCAGAGAGAGGAGATCACTCTAGATATGAATCTCTCCCAGCATACTGACCATTGTCAGAGCCAGAGAGAGGAGATCACTCTAGATAGGAATTTCTCCCAGCATACTGACCACTGCCAGAGAGAGGAGATCACTCTAGATAGGAATCTCTCCCAGCATACTGACCATTGTCAGAGCCAGAGAGAGGAGATCACTCTAGATAGGAATCTCTCCCAGCATACTGACCATTGCCAGAGAGAGGAGCTAACTCTAACTCAAGAGGGGCATCTTTCCCAGCATACTGACCACACATACGAAGCAGGGTTCAATCTAGGTGAATATTTCAATTTTAACCCAACAACGAGTGCTGACGGATACCAACACAATAACACTACCTGGGCAGAGGAAACCAGTCAAAACCCTGACCAGAATACATGTCCTGAAGCCTTAGTGCCGCTAGCTGGATTGGATGCCACAAGAAACAGCATCTCCACCGATAAGTCAAAGGTCACCCTCACCCACCGACCTGCTCGGCCAGAGATTGACCCCATGGACAACACCAGATCTGCGGTAGAGGTTGACCTTAGCCTAATGGACCAGGATGACACCTGCTGTACCCTTATAGACAACGTCTTACTTGTTGAACACCTGTCCCTGTCCAAAGCACCTGTCCCTTTGGAAACCACCGATGCGGTGAATGCCTGTGTGGCTGGGACATCATCTCCATATATTGATGATCAGTGTAAGCTAGACAATGGTCTCCTGTCCAAGGAAGACTTGGAGGAGCAGTGTAGCGTGTCTCTTCTTCTGCCTCATTCAGACGTTACAACAACAATACACCTGGATGTCACAAGACAAGCTTCAATTGTTGACGAGAAGCAGACACAACCAGTAGAGGCACCATCAGCGATGAAGGATGATAATGATGAATATCTTGGCTCTTGCAACACTAGCTCACCATCTCTCCTAGTGGCTGAGGAGCTCCACGGCACTGTGGGGATATCAGAATGTGCAGAGACCAATATCGATACACTGTTTATGCAGAGAGCAAGTCAAATCCCCAAAGCTTCTCCCATTGGATCAGATGTTGGTTTAAAAGCCAACCTGCTAAAATGCACTGGTCTCCATCTCCAGCTGATTGGAGACAGACTGGAGAGAGAGACCACGGCTGCTGTGACTGGTAGAGATGGTGAGAGATGTCATATTGATGGTGGACATCGTGAGGGAGGCTCTGTAACACACAGAGAGTCTAGAGACCCGGATGCTTCTTCTACTGACAAGACTTTGTATTCGGACAATAAAGACAATGGTGCTGACAGCTTCGTTGACTCTGACTGCACCGTGGTCTCTGAGCTGGACCAAGCAGAGACAAAGAACAATGATCTGGGACAAGTTCAAAAGGAGGAGGTGGAAAAAGCTCATGTTCAACTTGATTCAGAAGCGACAATTGCTTCCGTCCAAGATCAAGTGAGAGAAGTAGAAAACCAAACCCCCGGGGCTGAAGTTGAGACTTTAGATACATTAATAGATTACTCTGAGGCGTGTGAGATTAATGGTAATGGATATACTACTACTGTAATGGAAGACTCCACTAGCCTGTTACCCGCTTTAGATAGCTGCCAAGCTAAAGACGGTGTGAAGGAAGATGAACCAGAGATGAACACTATGCAAAGTGATACGGGCAGCGCCAAACAGCACAACAGCTGTAGTCAACACAAGAGGAAAGCCAAGAGCAGTAGAGCCAGACCTGGCAAGAGGCAGGCCAAGCTGTTGTTGAAACCAAAGCCAAAGCCAAACCCTTGGGCATCGCAAAACATCAGTACTAGTTACACAACAGGTGGCGCTGATACCTCGTCTAGTTCAGGTATTGGAATATTGTATTTATGAATAGATTCACTTTTTCAACATTGTTCATTTGATTCATAAATACAGTCAGGTCCATATATTTTTGCACATTGACCAAGTTATTATTATTTTGGCTCTGTACAAATCCACACAATGGATTTGACTATCAAGGTTGAGATTAAAGTTAATTTGAGGATATTTACATCCAAATCGGGTGAACGGTGTAGGAATTACAGCACTTTTTATGTGGTCCCCACAATTTTAGGGGCTCAAAAAGTAATTGGACAAACTAACATGATCATAAATTAAATTGTGAGTTTTAATACTTAGTTGCAAATCCTTTGCAGTCAATGACTGCCTGAAGACTGGAACCCATAGACATCACCAGATGCTGTGTTTCTTCCCTGGTGATTCTCTGCCAGGCCTTTACTGCAGCTGTCTTCAGTTCCTGCTTGTTCTTGGGGCGTTTTGCCTTCAGCAAGTGAACTGCATGCTCAATTAGATTCAGGTCAAGTAATTGACTTGGCCATTGCAAAACATTCCAATTCTTTGTCTTAAAAAAGTATTGGGTTGCTTTCGCAGTATGTTTCGGGTCATTGTCCATCTGCACTGTGAAGTGCCGTCCAATGAGTTTTGAAGCATTTGGCTGAATCTGAGCAGATAATATAGCCCTAAACACTTCAGAATTCATCCTACTGCTTTTGTCAGCAGTCACATCATCAATAAATACAAGGGAACCAGCTCCATTGGCAGCCATACATGCCCATCCTATAACACTACCTCCACCATGCTTCACAGATGAGGTGGTATGCTTCGGATCATGAGCAGCTCCTTCCCTTCTCCATACTCTTCTCTTCCCATCATTCTGGTACAAGTTGATCTTTGTCTCGTCTGTCAATAGGATGTTGTTCCAGAACTGAACAGGCTTTTTTAGATGTTGTTTGACAAACTCTAATCTGGTCTTCCTGTTTTTGAGGCTTACCAGTGGTTTACATCTTGTGGTAAACCATCTTGGTCTTCTCTTGAATGCTGACTTTGACACAGATACGCCTACCTCCTTGATGGTTTTCTTGATCTGGCCAACTGTTGTGAAAGGGTTTTCTTCACCAGGGAAGAACAGTTGTTTTCCGTGGTCTTCCGGGCCTTTTGGTGTTCCTGAGCTCACCAGTACGTTGTTTCTTTTTAAGAATGTACCAAATAGTTGATTTGGGGCTCCCGAGTGGCGCAGCGGTCTAAGGCACTGCATCTCAGTGCTAGAGGCGTCACTACAGACCCTTGTTTTAGTCCAGGCTGTATCACACCCGGCAGTGATTGGGAGTCCCATAGGGCGGCGCACAATTGTCCCAGCGTCGTCCGGGTTAGGGTAGTTAAATAAATAAAATACATTTGGCCACACCTAATGGTTTTGCTATCTCTCTGATCGGTTTGTTTTGATTTTTCAGCCTAATGATGGCTTGCTTCACTGGCAGTGACAGCTGTTTGGCCTTCATATTGAGGGTTAAACAGCAACAGATTCCAAATGCAAATGTCACACTTGAAATCAACTCTAGACATTTTATCCGCTTACTTGTAAATTAACTAATGGGGGAATAACACACACTTGGCCATGGAACAGCTGAGCAGCAAATTACTTTTGGTCCCTTAAAAGAGGGGACCACATATAAAAAATGCTGTAATTCCTACACCGGTCACCTGATTTGGATGTAAATACCCTCAAATTAAAGCTGGAAGTCTGCTGAAAGTTGGCATACAGAGCCAAAATGATAATAACTTGGTCAATATCCAAATATGTATGGCAAACAGATAGTAAAATAAAATAGTAAATCAAATAGAACATCTTACATAATTCTTTGTCTATGACTTTCCCATTGTTGCCACCTTGATCAATCATATTTTATTTATATTTCGTACATATTTTATTTATATGCTCATCTTTCTATCAATGTTTTATCAGTAGGTCCCATGCCTGACACAAAGATTCCCTTGAGGAATCTCCACAAGAGAAACGGTATGGGAGAGAGCCACCTTCACCTGGCATGCAAGAAAGGAGACCTGGCTCTAGTGAGAGGCCTTCTGGAAGCAGGCCTAAATGTCAATCAGATAGATCACGCAGGTTTGTAACAGACCAGACTATATTGTGCTACCAAGCAAAAAGGCAGTAACTGCTCATAGCGTGGAACTGATAAATATGGCTTTTATTTACCTTGGTTTCACAGTTACTGCTAACATGACCCCCGTTTTCTCCAAAACAATACAGTAGAGGCAGGATACTTGTCCACATGATTAAGCATGTATTTAATGTAGCAAAAAATGACATTAACTCATTTTTGACCAAATTAGTAATTACTGCCTTTTTGCTTGGTAGGGCAGTATAGACTATTTCATTTTTATTCACCTTTATTTTTAGCAGGGTGTCATTGAAACCAAGTCCTTTTTTTTTCTTCTTCAAATGAGCCCTGCACACTACAAACACACATCAATAGAAAACTATCAAAATAAAATATTACATTTACAAAACATATCTGGTCAGATCCATGGTTGCTTTCATTCCCCAGTACAGTACTTAAAATGTACAACCTTTTCATATAAAATCAGACTGATCCCCAGCATATCCCCAATATTTTGGGGGGAAACCAGTCCTCTTTTACGATTGTTTTAGCGTTGTGTCTTTCTCTATGTCCATTAGTTACACAATCCTTTTATGCTTTTATCACTGTTTGTAAATGACAACGAATGCTTATAATGCATCGTAACCTGCCTGTGTGTGTGTGTGTGTGTGTGTGTGTGTGTGTGTGTGTGTGCCAGGCTGGACGGCGCTGCATGAGGCCAGTGCTGCAGGCTCCGAGGCTGTGGTCAAGGAGCTACTGCAGGCTGGGGCTGATGTTACCAGTAGAGGTCTGGAGGGCCTCGCTCCTCTACATGATGCTGCTGCCTCAGGACACTACAAGGTACACTACATACTCTGATTGATACGATTGACCGACTTTAGTGACTCACTCACGTTGATTATGATGTACTGACACTTGGATGTGTATTGTATGCCTGTTGAGAATCAAACACCAAGTTATTCCCAACTTCATGTCTGAATATATAGTGCCCTTTATTTTTGTGAATTGTGTGTTTTTCATCAACATTTCTATCAATATTGTTTGATAATGTGAGGCTGAAATGTCGTCCCCCCCCCCCCCGCGTTGAGACCCTCAGGTAGCGCAGCTCCTTCTCCAGTATGGCGCAAACCCCCGAGACAAAAACGCTCTGGGCCAGACCGCTGTAGACCTAGCCTGCCACGACGACATCAAACAACTCCTCTCCACATTCCCAGGCCCTTTTGTCCAACGTGAGCAGCCTAGCGATGCACCTAAACACAAGTATGGGTAGCTGCAGCCCAATATGCTGAACAGAGTATGGGCCCGTGTGTGTGTCGATAGAAGTGGGTGTATGGAAAGCGAATCAACTAATTGGGCAGATTTGTTGCCACTCAAGACAGTTTTGCGTTGCTGATCGGGTTGCACGACAAGTCAATAAGCCAGCAACCAGTGCACCGGTGAGACCTGAGATCTGACCTTAATACCCAGTAGGAAGCTTCTGTTAAAAAGAAAAATGTTATTGCAACCTCTTTGCAATAAGGAATTGAGACCAAAAGCTCAAGAGAAGTTTCAAGTGTTTAATACCAAGGATACAGTCAGTTGAGTGCATACATTTAGAAAGATCACAACACATTTTATACTCTTCCCTTGTAGGCGTCACCTCCCCAGCTAAACATTTTATGACCCCAATGAGTTTCCCTCCTTTTCCCTGTGGAATGTCCATGGTCCTCTCTTTGTTTAGCCAGATGTCAGAATCACAACCCCTCCATCTTCTGTTCTGGGCCTGACCCTGCTCTCTGATCCCAGGCAATTTCCTCTTATCTGATTAGGTCAACCTTTTTAAATTAGCATCCACACAGTTTCATGGACTAAACTCCATTAATACTCACAGTAATCATTCACTAAACAGGATACAAACAAACTACAGTTTAACATGAAACGTGTTACATTTTAACAGAATCCATCACTACCTACCTGGTAGCACGGTCATGTGGCCGGCGGTAGCTAACGTGACCATGTTTTTCCCTCCCATGATTTTATTTCAAGTAAGACAGCAGCCTACACAATAAATAATTAATATTGTTAACCATCCAGATGTCACTTTGACACATGCACAGTCTACTCAAACGGCAACAACACAGGGACACAGTGCCATATGCTCCCGCTTGACAAGCACTACTGTCCGGCAATGGCGTGGGAAGTAGCTACCTAGTATCAGGGTGATGGTCACAGTAAGCACACAATGCATGAAGCAACAGTTCACCCATCATCAGTGCTTTAAATTACAAAAGTAAAAAATATCTTCAGTTTTATAACTGAAAATGTAAGATTATTTGTGTAAAATCGAACAGTGAAATGCGACTCAGACTCATCCAGTAGTCCCAATCTCTCGTGGTATGCTAGCTCTATGTAATGTCTGGTAGCGGAAGAAAAAGAACCCGCATCTTAACAAAACCGTCTAACCCAGGGTTTCCCAAACTAGGGCCTGGGGCCCCCATGTTTTGTTTTAGGCCCTAGCACTACACAGCTGATTCAAATAATCAAAGCTCTGTCAAAGGACAGAGTTTGGGAAACCCTGGTCTAAGCAGAGCGCTTTCGACACACCCACTGCTATCCACACATCCATTACTTTCCTTTCGACACACCCACTCGCCCATAATCCGGTCACCATGATGAGCAGCAGCTACACCCTTCTCTGTAACCAAGGTACATAACATTCATCTTTTGCAGACCTGGTTTCAAATACTATTTGAAATCATTTCAAATACTGTAGCTGCGCTTGATTGAGCTTGCCTATTGCAATGAAACCAATAGAATGATTTCAAATCGTATTTGAACCCAGGTGTGTAAGAGGCACATTCCCAGCCTGCCTCTCCTGAGATATTTATAGTACAGGCCACGATGCTGCAATATTGATTAGAGGGTACGTTGACGAAAGTTCAATGGGATATTTTTAGGCCTCAGATTGACAGGCCCGAAGTGCTTTTTTTAAAATCCTATTCGGCTGTTACTGTCCAGATTTACGCATTTGTTATCAGTTGTCAAAATTGACAACATCACTTTTTTGATCATAAATATAAAATAGATTTTAGATGAGACATGGATGCACAACACTCTTTACAACATGTACATAAAGAGCAGGGTTGGGGTCAAATGAGGTCAGTCAATTCAGGAAGTTATTGGAATTTAAAATGTAAATCATTTTGAGTATTGAGAAGTCATCGAAAATGTATTTTTTTAAAACATTTTACAATAATTAAGTAACAATGTCAGTTTACTTTTTGTATTGACTGTCTTCATTTTGAATTGACCCTGATAAAGAGACATAGTGTTAGCTGCAACTCTTAACAATATCAGTTGTCCATGACCTGAGAGAATGTGGTATGTATTCATTCAGGAAGTTCTGCGCCCTCTGAGAGGCCCTCTGAGCGTTGTGGTGTCTCTAGGTCTGTGTCTGAGGGTCGCAGCAGAAGGAAGCCAGTTGTCCCAGCCCATCTCTGCTGTGAAGGCGACTGGGAAAGGCACAAAGCCAGACACACAGGTGTCAGGGATACAGACAGAGACGGACAGCCAGGAGACGGAGAACGAGACAGGCAGCCTGGTGACATTCAGCCCAGACAGAAAGACAGCACCACTGAGACAGTAAAAGCTAAATACAGTACACACCTCTGAAAGTTGGGGAATAAATACTAGTTTAACATTAGAGTTAGTTCTTTAGGAATTTCTTTGAGAGAAAAAGAGAATATTTGAACGAGTACAACATGTTTTAATGTAAGAATTATCTAGCATTGGGTTGGATTCTGTGTCTAGTCTAGTCAAATCAAAGTTTATTGGTTGTGCACACAGTTTAGCAGATTTTATAGTGCTTGAAGCCAAATACTTATGTTACTAGCTCCTTACAATGCAGTAAAATGTCAACAAATACACAAATAATCAAAATTAAAAATAAATAAAACATCTTCAAATGTCAGAATGAATCCAATTAACCCACATGGCACTGTAACAGTAATCCAAATGCAATTTAGTCAGCTTAAAATTAGTCATTAGAAAATATTGGAACATTGATATGTATAATAAGATCCCCTTTTATGTTCTTTCTCTAGCTGTATCCCTCTGAAGCTATCACTACGGCTCTGGAGGATGTGGAGCGAAAACAAGAGGAAATGTCAACCTGGAAATTAAATAAGTCAGAGGATGCAGGTAAAACAGCCGAAGGCAAACTTAAGGAGGCTTGACAATGACGCAGATACACTTTCATTGAGTATTGGCTTGAAATCACACACCACAAGGATTGAATAGTCCTTCAAAATGTTCTCTCACACAAACCTCTCCTGATATGTCTATTTTATGTTTATTCAACAACAGTTCTGGCGGGAAAACAGGGCTCATATCCACAAAACGCCATAAGTGATAATAATAGATACATTTTACTCTCATAGGTACAAAGAAAAGCTATACATGAAGCCTCTTTATTCATAAGAGTCCACTAAGGTCAACAGATATTTAGGAGTCCTCATGAGCTGTCCTCATCATTTCAGAGTGACCAGCAGCTGTCTGGATAATAGAACAATGTAGTGAGTCAGTGGGTCCTGCTCCACATGCAGCTGTCTGGATAATAGAACAATGTAGTGAGTCAGTGGTTCCTGCTCCACATGCAGCTGTCTGGATAATAGAACAATGTAGTGAGTCAGTGGGTCCTGCTCCACATGCAGCTGTCTGGATAATAGAACAATGTAGTGAGTCAGTGGTTCAGTGGTAAAAAAATATGCATGCCAACATATTAGGCAATTGAGAGTAGGCAAAGGGATGGTGTCAGGCGACAATTATTTCAAATGTTTTACCATTGCAACATTTGATGTACAGTCACATTCACCGTGGTTCTCTGGAGTGTTGGTTATTCCACATACTTGTTACAATGTCAATGAGCGACATCACTATATTTCCTTTGCGCTACCTCAAACTGTCGTGATTATCAGCTGAGATAAACTTTTTAGGAGTTGATTTTACTCCTGGCTCAGAGTTTGTCAGAGCACTGGCTTAACATCACCCCAAAACCTACGCTGAGCTGGGAGGTTTTTGTTGTTGTAAAACAGGTTTTAACATGATTCCTAAGAACTTTTCTCTGACACCTCACCTACTCATTTGTTTAAATTTCCCTGTAGACAAATTGACGATGGCGCTATCAGAGATCCAGAGTGTTCTGAATGTTGTGCTGGAGAAGCAGCAGGCAGAGAAAGATGACCTCACCAAGAAGTACAGGTCTGGAAACAACACTGCTTCCTATTGCTTCACAACATCTTGAGTTTCAAGTTTATCACGTTTTGTATACACACCCCATCCACACACACACACCCCATCCACACACACACACCCCACCCACACATGCCAGCATCCTGAGTGTGATGTTTATCAAGCTCTGCTGTGTGACTCAGCTTATTGGTGAGTCAGTGACTAAAGAAAACAGTGGGGTGCATAGAATTAAAAAACAGAAAGGGTGACCACCTTGTCGTACGAAAGCATTTTGCAAAGCTTAAACCTCATCATTAATAATTCTTAATTATGAAACCTCATTATAAAACCTCATATGTTGCGGCGTCACTACAGCCTGGGGTTCGATCCCACAAACGGCTGTGAACGGGAGTCCCATAGGGTGGCACACAATTGGCCCAGCGTCGTCCAGGTTAGGGGAGGGTTTGGCCGGGGGGGGCTTTACTTGGCTCATCGCGCTCTAGCGACTCCTTGTGGCGGGCCGGGCGCCTGCAGGCTGACTCTGGTCATCAGTTGAACGGTGATTCCTCCGACACATTGGTGGAGCTGGCTTCCAGGTTAAGCGAGCGGGTGGTAAGAAGTGAAGTTTGGTGGGTCATGTTTTGGAGGAAGCATGATTCGACCTGCTGCTCCAGTTTCAACTGTTCTGCCTGCGGCTATGGAACCCTGACCTGTTCACCGGACGTGCTTGTTGCACCCTCGACAACTACTATGATTATTATTATTTGACCATGCTGGTCATTTATGAACATTTTAACATTTTAACATCTTGACCATGTTCTGTTATAATATCCACCCTGCACAGCCAGAAGAGGACTGGCCACCCCTCATAGCCTGGTTCCTCTCTAGGTTTCTTCCTAGGTTTTTGTTTTTCCTAGCCACCGTGCTTCTTTCACATGCTTTGCTTGCTGTTTGGGGTTTTAGGCTGGGTTTCTGTACAGCACTTTGAGATATCAGCTGATGTACGAAGGGCTATATAAAAATAAATTTGATTGAAAATTTGATTGACCTTCGCCTCTCGCGAGCCTGTTGGGGAGATGCAGCGATGAGACAAGATCGTTATCACGAAAATGGGGAGGGGGGGGGTAAAAAATAAATAAATAAAACTCATTATAAAAACCTCATTATTAAAACATTAAATCTCATTATAATCTGGCAGCGTGATTTAATTTGAAACTTTTCTTCAACAATGTGCGTTATAAAGAGGCAGCTAGATGGTGAAGCGTGATTCATCCCTCCAGAGAACGTGTTTCCACTGCTCCAGAGTCCAATGCCAGCGAGTTTTACACCACTCCAGCCAGCGCTTGGTATTGAGCATGGTGATTTTAGGCTTGTGTGCGGTTGCTCGGCCATGGAAACCCAATTCATGAAGCTCCCGACAAACAGTTATTGTGCTGTCGTTGCTTCCAGAGGCAGTTAGGAACTCAGTAGGAAGTGTTTCAAACGAGGACATACTATTTTTACTCACTTCAGCAACTGGTGGTCCTGTTCGGCTGAGACATTGTTGCTCCTAGTTTCCACTTCACAATAACAGCACTTACAGTTGACCGGGGTAGTTCTAGCAGGGCAGAAATTTGACTAACTGACTTGTTGGAAAGGTGGCATCCTACGACGGTGCCACGTTGAAAGTCTCTGAGCTCTTCAGTAAGACCATTCTACTGCCAATGTTTGTCTATGGAGCATGGCTGCGTGGTTGATTTTCAGCCACACCTGTCAGCAGGTGTGGCTGAAATAGCCAAATCCACTAATTTGAAGGGGTGTCCACATACTTTTGTATATATAGTGTATCTCTGTGGGGGTCAACATGTATTAGGGTCACAGTACTGTAAAGGTTATTATGAGTTATGAGTTTATTATGGGAAGAGTTGAGCATCTCTCGTAAGGTTAGATACATTCCTAAAATACTTTGTTGTATGGATAAGTTATTCTCCTTCAATTTCTCTTCATCCTCTTCTCCTTCTTCCTTCTCCTGTTCCTCCTTCTCCTGTTCCTCCTCTTCCTCTTCTCTTCCTCCTCTTCTCCCCGTCTTCCTTTCCTCCTCGTTCTCCTCCTCTTCTTCTTCTCCCCCTTCTTCCTTTCCTTCTCTTCCTTCTCCTTCTTCGTTTCCTCCTCGTCCTCCTCCTCTTCCTTCTCCTTCTTTTTCCTTTCCTTTCCCTCTCCTCTTCCTTCTCCTCCTTCCTCCTTTCCTCCTCCTCGTCCTCTTCCTCCTCCTTCCTTTCCTCTTTCTTCCTCCTCGTCTTCCTCTTCCTTCTCTTTCCTCCTTCTCCTCCTTCCTCCTTTCCTTCTCCTCCTCGTCCTCTCCTCTTCTTCTTCTTCTCCTGCAGGATAGCGTCAGACTCGTTCCGGCAGGGAGTGCTGCGTGGTCAGCTGACCTCGTTGGCGTCGCGTCAGAAGAGGCTGCTGGGTATCCTCCAGAAGCAAAGCGACTTCAAGCTCCAGCTCCGCACCCGGAGGGGCCCGACCCTGACTCAGCACCCCAAGACACAGCACTCCCAGGCGGGGAGAGATCAGAACATCTCCCCCTTATCAACCACCACTTCCAGCCATGCTCCCTCAGAAAGGAGCCTCGCAGGCAGCCACGAGGGGAGCCACGCTTCCCACTTGTTCAGCTCTACTGGTAGTCACGACAACCGAGACAAACAAGAAGGTAGTAGCCAGACATCTCAGGTAGCGCCGCCTCGAACACAACCTCCAACACGATCCGCTACCATGGAAACACTCCCTTGGATCGCCACCACGCCTATCCCTCAGCACACCACCAGGTATTTCCTGGTACCAATGCCCATGGCTCTTCCCTCATCGTCTCTGGCTCCACCCACCAGCACCACTCGGATCAGTAAGGAAATTCCAACACAACACCGGGATGACAATAACAACAAAAACAACACTACCTTTCCATCACAACAAGGAAACAGAAACAGCAAACCACAACATGGAAACATGCCTGACATGGGAAGCAAGGTGTTACAACAAGGGCCGGCCAGTGATGGAGAAGAGAACAGGAAGTTGATCAGGCTCATCAAGAGAGGGATCATCACACCAGGAGAGGATGTACTACAGCTGATGTGGAGGGTGAGGCAGGGCTGGGGACAATTCCATTTAAATGTAATCAATTCAGGAAGGTAAGTTCGATTCACATTTTCCTCATTGTTTTCGATGAGGAACGTCATATACAGTATATATTTCGATAGAAAAGGTCAATTTAACGTTCATATAAAATCATATATTTCCTAATATTTCAATGTAAAGGTTTAAATGATATGGCCATATTCTGTTCTGTCTTCCAGGGCTGTGTCCACCAGGCGTCTCTGCTCCTAGAAGGCTGGATCAGAGACAGCGTCACGGGCAAAGACTTCCAGGCCCCAGAGCTCTGGGTTGCAGCTATCCTGGGAAACAACATCCCTGTTTCCTCAGCCTACGCCTGGGACAAGGTCAACACTACACTACAGTCTTCTATTAGGAAATACACTACAAACACATTGATCATTTAATGGGACAAATCTTAGAATATTTTGACTGCATACCTTGCTGAAAGTTATTTTCAGGTAGCCTAAAGTTAGTTCTCTTTCTTCCCACTTAAAAGTGTTTGTTGCTTTGGGGACCTTTGCACCCCTGTCTGGAAATTAATCTAGGAAAGACTGCGCTGTCCTGAGCCCAAGCTGGTAGAGAAGTTTGCCCCAGTGCTTGAAATGGATTGAAATAGGTGTTGGTACTTCATTTGGGGTGTTAAAACCCCACTGTCGAACATAGCAAAACACATCACATTCTGGAGAACTGGTACAGTGTTTTGTTACTAAAGTTATCATAAGAAAAAGAAGGAAGTCGACTCATTCCTATTGATCTGGCTGAGTTTCAGTTTGTTCTGTGCTTGTTTAATTGGTGTAAATATTTACTTTGGAAACGGAAACAGATCGAGTTTTAATCAAGTATTTGGATTTATCTTGATCTCTTTGAACATGGGTGATCATATCAAAACCTTCTCTCTTACATAAGAAGAAGAAGAAACACACACCCACAAAAACACTTGCCAGGACTATTGACGTTGGATTGTCATCTCCATAGCGATGTTTAATAAACAGTAGAACTAAAGGCTGTCGTGGTCAACATACTGAAACTTATCTGAATCTAGGGCTTGTCTGCTGTCCTAGACTGGTTGGTGCATTGTGGGCCGTAAAGCTGAATGTTGTCTTGGCTGACGAATGCTGCTATGTGGTACATTGAAAGAGGATTGCTTCATAAAATAGACATAACCATCTATAGATTTATAGTAATTTTATTATTGATTTCAGGGGATAGCTGAAGCACAGCTAGGGGACAGCTAGAGGATAGCTGAAGCACAGCTAGGGGACAGCTAGAGGACAGCTGAAGCACAGCTAGAAGATAGCTGAAGCACAGCTAGAGGACAGGTAGAGGACAGCTGAAGCACAGCTAGAGGACAGGTAGAGGACAGCTGAAGCACAGCTAGAGGACAGGTAGAGGACAGCTGAAGCACAGCTAGAGGACAGGTAAAGGACAGCTCGAGGACAACTAGAGGCAAGCTGAAGCACAGCTAGAGGACAGCTAGAGGCAAGCTGAAGCACAGCTAGAGGCAAGCTGAAGCACAGCTAGAGGACAGTTGAAGCACAGCTAGAGGACAGCTGAAGCACAGCTAGAGGACAGTTGAAGCACAGCTAGAGGACAGCTGAAGCACAGGTAGAGGACAGCTAGAGGATTGCTGAAGCACAGCTAGGGGACAGATAGAGAACAGCTGAAGCACCGCTAGAAGATAGCTGAAGCACAGCTGAAGCACAGCTAGAGGCAAGCTGAAGCACAGCTAGAGGCAAGCTGAAGCACAGCTAGAGGCAAGCTGAAGCACAGCTAGAGGACAGCTGAAGCACAGCTAGAGGACAGCTGAAGCACAGCTAGAGGACAGTTGAAGCACAGCTAGAGGACAGCTGAAGCACAGGTAGAGGACAGCTAGAGGATTGCTGAAGCACAGCTAGGGGACAGATAGAGAACAGCTGAAGCACCGCTAGAAGATAGCTGAAGCACAGCTGAAGCACAGCTTGAGGACAGCTAGAGGACAGCTGAAGCACAGCTAGAGGACAGATAGAGAACAGCAGAAGCACAGCTTGGGGACAGATAGAGAACAGCAAAAGCACCGCTAGAAGATAGCTGAAGCACAGCTAGAGGACAGCTGAAGCACAGGTAGAGGACAGCTGAAGCACAGGTAGAGGACAGCTGAAGCACAGGTAGAGGACAGCTGAAGCACAGGTAGAGGGCAGCTAGAGGATTGCTGAAGCACAGCTAGGGGACAGATAGAGAACAGCTGAAGCACCGCTAGAAGATAACTGAAGCACAGCTAGAGGACAGCTGAAGCACAGCTAGAGGACAGCTAGAGGACAGCTGAAGAACAGCTAGAGGACAGCTAGAGGACAGCTGAAGCACAGATAGAGGACAGCTAGAGGATTGCTTAAGCACAGCTTGGGGACAGATAGAGAACAGCTAAAGCACCGCTTGAAGATAGCTGAAGCACAGCTAGAGGACAGCTAGAGGATTGCTGAAGCACAGCTAGAGGACAGCTGAAGCACAGGTAGAAGATAGCTGAAGCACAGCTAGAGGACAGCTAGAGGACAACTAGAGGAAAGCTAGAGGACAGCTAGAGGCAAGCTGAAGCACAGCTAGAGGACAGCTGAAGCACAGGTAGAGGACAGCTAGAGGACAGCTGAAGCACAGCTAGGGGACAGCTGAAGCACAGCTAGAGGACAGCTGAAGCACAGCTAGAGGACAGCTGAAGCACAGCTAGAGGACAGCTAGAGGATTGCTGAAGCACAGCTAGAAGACAGCTAAAGGACAGATAGAAGACAGCTGAAGCACATCTAGAGGATAGCTGAAGCACAGGTAGAGGACAGCTGAAGCACAGGTAGAGGACAGCTGAAGCACAGGTAGAGGATAGCTGAAGCACAGCTAGAGGATAGCTGAAGCACAGCTAGAGGACAGCTGAAGCACAGCTAGAGGACAGCTGAAGCACAGGTAGAGGACAGCTAGAGGATTGCTGAAGCACAGCTAGGGGACAGCTAGAAGACAGATAGAGGACAGCTGAAGCACATCTAGAGGACAGCTAGAAGACAGATAGAGGATAGCTGAAGCACATCTAGAGGACAGCTAGAGGACAGCTAGAAGACAGATAGAGGATAGCTGAAGCACAGCTAGAAGACAGATAGAGGATAGCTGAAGCACAGCTAGAGGACAGCTGAAGCACTGCTAAAAGATAGCTGTAGGACAGCTAGAGGACACCTAGAGGATTGCTGAAGCACAGCTAGAGGACAGCTGAAGCACAGGTAGAGGACAGCTAGAGGACAGCTAGAGGCAAGCTGAAGCACAGCTAGAGGCAAGCTGAAGCACAGCTAGAGGACAGCTGAAGCACAGCTAGAGGACAGCTGAAGCACAGCTAGAGGACAGTGGAAGCACAGCTAGAGAAAAGCTAGAGGACAGCGGAAGCACAGCTAGAGGACAGCTGAAGCACAGGATGAGGACAGCTAGAGGATTGCTGAAGCGCAGGTAGAGGACAGCTAGAGGACAGCTGAAGCACAGCTAGGGGACAGATAGAGAACAGCTGAAGCACCGCTAGAAGATAGCTGAAGCACAGCTAGAGGACAGCTGAAGCACAGCTAGAGGACAGCTGAAGCACGGCTAGAGGACAGCTGGAGCACAGTCAGAGGACAGCTGGAGCACAGTCAGAGGACAGCTGAAGCACAGTCAGAGGACAGCTGAAGCACAGCTAGAGGACAGCTGAAGCACAGCTAGAGGACAGCTGAAGCACAGCTAGAGGACAGCTGAAGCACAGCTAGAGGACAGCTGAAGCACAGCTAGAGGACAGCTGAAGCAAGCTGAAGCACAGCTTGAGGCCAGCTGAAGCACAGCTAGAGGCCAGCTGAAGCACAGCTAGAGGCCAGCTGAAGCACAGCTAGAGGACAGCTAGAGGACAGTTGAAGCACAGCTAGAGGACAGTTGAAGCACAGCTAGAGGACAGCTGAAGCACAGCTAGAGGACAGCTGAAGCACAGCTAGAGGACAGCTGAAGCACAGCTAGAGGACAGCTGAAGCACAGCTAGAGGACAGCTGAAGCACAGTTAGAGGACAGCTGAAGCACAGCTAGAGGACAGCTGAAGCACAGGTAGAGGACAGCTAGAGGATTGCTGAAGCACAGCTAGGGGACAGATAGAGAACAGCTGAAGCACCGCTAGAAGATAGCTGAAACACAGCTAGAGGACAGCTGAAGCACAGCTAGAAGACAGCTGAAGCACAGTTAAAGGACAGCTGAAGCACAGGTAGAGGACAGCTGAAGCACAGCTAGAGGACAGCTGAAGCACAGCTAGAGGACAGCTAGAGGACAGCTGAAGCACAGCTAGAAGATAGCTGAAGCACAGCTAGGGGACAGATAGAGAACAGCTGAAGCACCGCTAGAAGATAGCTGAAACACAGCTAGAGGACAGCTGAAGCACAGCTAGAGGACAGCTGAAGCACAGCTAGAGGACAGCTGAAGCACAGCTAGAGGACAGCTAGAGGACAGCTGAAGCACAGCTAGAAGATAGCTGAAGCACAGCTAGAGGACAGGTAGAGGACAGCTGAAGCACAGCTAGAGGCAAGCTGAAGCACAGCTAGAGGACAGCTGAAGCACAGTTAGAGGACAGCTGAAGCACAGTTAGAGGACAGCTAGAGGACAGCTGAAGCACAGCTAGAGGACAGCTAGAGGATTGCTGAAGCACAGCTAGAGGACAGCTGAAGCACAGTTAGACGACAGCTAGAGGATTGCTGAAGCACAGCTAGAGGATTGCTGAAGCACAGCTAGAGGACAGCTAGAGGACAGCTGAAGCACAGCTAGAAGATAGCTGAAGCACAGCTAGAAGACAGGTAGAGGACAGCTGAAGCACAGCTAGATGCAAGCTGAAGCACAGCTAGAGTCAAGCTGAAGCACAGCTAGAGGCAAGCTGAAGAACAGCTAGAGGCCAGCTGAAGCACAGCTAGAGGCCAGCTGAAGCACAGCTAGAGGCCAGCTGAAGCACAGCTAGAGGCCAGCTGAAGCACAGCTAGAGGACAGTTGAAGCACAGCTAGAGGACAGTTGAAGCACAGCAAGAGGACAGCTGAAGAACAGCTAGAGGACAGCTGAAGCACAGCTAGAGGACAGCTGAAGCACAGCTAGAGGACAGCTGAAGCACAGCTAGAGGACAGCTAGAGGACAGCTGAAGCACAGCTAGAAGATAGCTGAAGCACAGCTAGAGGACAGGTAGAGGACAGCTGAAGCACAGCTAGAGGCAAGCTGAAGCACAGCTAGAGGACAGCTGAAGCACAGTTAGAGGACAGCTGAAGCACAGTTAGAGGACAGCTGAAGCACAGTTAGAGGACAGCTAGAGGACAGCTGAAGCACAGCTAGAGGACAGCTAGAGGATTGCTGAAGCACAGCTAGAGGACAGCTGAAGCACAGTTAGACGACAGCTAGAGGATTGCTGAAGCACAGCTAGAGGATTGCTGAAGCACAGCTAGAGGACAGCTAGAGGACAGCTGAAGCACAGCTAGAAGATAGCTGAAGCACAGCTAGAGGACAGGTAGAGGACAGCTGAAGCACAGCTAGATGCAAGCTGAAGCACAGCTAGAGGCAAGCTGAAGCACAGCTAGAGGCAAGCTGAAGAACAGCTAGAGGCCAGCTGAAGCACAGCTAGAGGCCAGCTGAAGCACAGCTAGAGGCCAGCTGAAGCACAGCTAGAGGCCAGCTGAAGCACAGCTAGAGGCCAGCTGAAGCACAGCTAGAGGACAGTTGAAGCACAGCTAGAGGACAGTTGAGAACAGCTAGAGGACAGCTGAAGCACAGTTAGAGGACAGCTAGAGGACAGCTGAAGCACAGCTAGAGGACAGCTAGAGGATTGCTGAAGCACAGCTAGGGGACAGATAGAGAACAGCTGAAGCACCGCTAGAAGATAGCTGAAACACAACTAGAGGACAGCTGAAGCACAGCTGGAGGACAGCTGAAGCACAGTTAAAGGACAGCTAGAGGACAGCTGAAGCACAGCTAGAGGACAGCTGAAGCACAGCTAGAGGACAGCTGAAGCACAGCTAGAGGACAGCTGGAGCACAGTCAGAGGACAGCTGGAGCACAGTCAGAGGACAGCTGAAGCACAGCTGGAGGACAGCTGAAGCACAGCTAGAGGACAGCTGAAGCACAGCTAGAGGACAGGTAGAGGACAGCTGAAGCACAGCTAGAAGATAGCTGAAGCACAGCTAGAGGACAGGTAGAGGCAAGCTGAAGCACAGCTAGAGGCAAGCTGAAGCACAGCTTGAGGCCAGCTGAAGCACAGCTAGAGGACAGCAGAAGCACAGCTAGAGGACAGCTAGAGGACAGTTGAAGCACAGCTAGAGGACAGTTGAAGCACAGCTAGAGGACAGTTGAAGCACAGCTAGAGGACAGTTGAAGCACAGCTAGAGGACAGCTGAAGCACAGCTAGAGGACAGCTGAAGCACAGCTAGAGGACAGCTAGAGGATTGCTGAAGCACAGCTAGAGGACAGCTAGAGGATTGCTGAAGCACAGCTAGGGGACAGATAGAGAACAGCTGAAGCACCGCTAGAAGATAGCTGAAACGCAGCTAGAGGACAGCTTAAGCACAGTTAAAGGACAGCTAGAGGACAGCTGAAGCACAGGTAGAGGACTGCTGAAGCACAGCTAGAGGACAGCTAGAGGACAGCTGAAGCACAGCTAGAAGATAGCTGAAGCACAGCTAGAGGACAGGTAGAGGACAGCTGAAGGACAGCTAGAGGACAGCTGAAGCACAGTTAGAGGACAGCTGAAGCACAGTTAGAGGACAGCTGAAGCACAGTTAGAGGACAGCTAGAGGACAGCTGAAGCACAGCTAGAGGACAGCTTGAGGATTGCTGAATCACAGCTAGAGGACAGCTGAAGCACAGTTAGAGGACAGCTAGAGGATTGCTGAAGCACAGCTGAAGCACAGCTAGAAGATAGCTGAAGCACAGCTAGAGGACAGGTAGAGGACAGCTGAAGCACAGCTAGAGGCAAGCTGAAGCACAGCTAGAGGCAAGCTGAAGCACAGCTAGAGGCAAGCTGAAGCACAGCTAGAGGCAAGCTGAAGCACAGCTAGAGGCCAGCTGAAGCACAGCTAGAGGCCAGCTGAAGCACAGCTAGAGGACAGCTGAAGCACAGCTAGAGGACAGTTGAAGGACAGCTAGAGGACAGTTGAAGCACAGCAAGAGGACAGCTGAAGAACGGCTAGAGGACAAGTGAAGCACAGTTAGAGGACAGCTGAAGCACAGTTAGAGGACAGCTAGAGGACAGCTGAAGCACAGCTAGAGGACAGCTGAAGCACAGCTAGAGGACAGCTGAAGCACAGCTAGAGGACAGCTGAAGCACAGGTAGAGGACAGCTAGAGGATTGCTGAAGCACAGCTAGGGGACAAATAGAGAACAGCTGAAGCACCGCTAGAAGATAGCTGAAACACAGCTAGAGGACAGCTGAAGCACAGCTAGAGGACAGCTGAAGCACAGTTAAAGGACAGCTGAAGCACAGCTAGAGGACAGCTAGAGGATTGCTGAAGCACAGCTAGAGGACAGCTAGAGGATTGCTGAAGCACAGCTCGGGGACAGATAGAGAACAGCTGAAGCACCGCTAGAAGATAGCTGAAACACAACTAGAGGACAGCTGAAGCACAGCTAGAGGACAGCTGAAGCACAGTTGGAGGACAGCTAGAGGACAGCTGAAGCACAGGTAGAGGACAGCTGAAGCACATGTAGAGGACAGCTGAAGCACAGCTAGAGGACAGCTGAAGCACAGGTAGAGGACAGCTGAAGCACAGCTAGAGGACAGCTGAAGCACAGCTAGAGGACAGCTAGAGGACAGCTGAAGCACAGCTAGAAGATAGCTGAAGCACAGCTAGGGGACAGATAGAGAACAGCTGAAGCACCGCTAGAAGATAGCTGAAACACAGCTAGAGGACAGCTGAAGCACAGCTAGAGGACAGGTAGAGGACAGCTGAAGCACAGCTAGAGGCATGCTGAAGCACATCTAGAGGCATGCTGAAGCACATCTAGAGGCATGCTGAAGAACAGCTAGAGGCAAGCTGAAGAACAGCTAGAGGCCAGCTGAAGCACAGCTAGAGGACAGCTGAAGCACAGCTAGTGGACAGCTAGAGGACAGTTGAGGCACAGCTAGAGGACAGCTAGAGGACAGTTGAAGCACAGCTAGAGGACAGTTGAAGCACAGCAAGAGGACAGCTGAAGAACAGCTAGAGGACAAGTGAAGCACAGTTAGAGGACAGCTGAAGCACAGCTAGAGGACAGCTAGAGGACAGCTGAAGCACAGCTAGAGGATTGCTGAAGCACAGCTAGAGGACAGCTAGAGGACAGCTGAAGCACAGGTAGAGGACAGCTAGAGGATTGCTGAAGCACAGCTAGGGGACAGATAGAGAACAGCTGAAGCACCGCTAGAAGATAGCTGAAACACAACTAGAGGACAGCTGAAGCACAGCTAGAGGACAGCTGAAGCACAGTTGGAGGACAGCTAGAGGACAGCTGAAGCACAGGTAGAGGACAGCTGAAGCACAGGTAGAGGACAGCTGAAGCACAGCTAGAGGACAGCTGAAGCACAGCTAGAGGACAGCTGGAGCACAGCTAGAGGACAGCTGGAGCACAGTCAGAGGACAGCTGAAGCACAGTCAGAGGACAGCTGAAGCACAGTCAGAGGACAGCTGAAGCACAGTCAGAGGACAGCTGAAGCACAGTCAGAGGACAGCTGAAGCACAGCTAGAGGACAGCTAGAGGACAGTTGAAGCACAGCTAGAGGACAGCTGAAGCACAGCTCGAGGCAGCAGAGCAGCTGAAGCACAGCTGAGGCAGCTAGAGGACAGCTGAAGCACAGGTAGAGGACAGCTAGAGGATTGCTGAAGCACAGCTAGGGGACAGATAGAGAACAGCTGAAGCACTGCTAGAAGATAGCTGAAACACAGCTAGAGGACAGCTGAAGCACAGCTAGAGGCAAGCTGAAGCACAGCTAGAGGCAAGCTGAAGCACAGCTAGAGGCAAGCTGAAGCACAGCTAGAGGCAAGCTGAAGCACAGCTAGAGGCCAGCTGAAGCACAGCTAGAGGCCAGCTGAAGCACAGCTAGAGGACAGCTAGAGGACAGTTGAAGCACAGCTAGAGGACAGCTAGAGGACAGTTGAAGCACAGCTAGAGGACAGTTGAAGCACAGCAAGAGGACAGTTGAAGCACAGCAAGAGGACAGCTGAAGAACAGCTAGAGGACAAGTGAAGCACAGTTAGAGGACAGCTGAAGCACAGTTAGAGGACAGCTAGAGGACAGCTGAAGCACAGCTAGAGGACAGCTAGAGGATTGCTGAAGCACAGCTAGAGGACAGCTGAAGCACAGGTAGAGGACAGCTAGAGGATTGCTGAAGCACAGCTAGGGGACAGATAGAGAACAGCTGAAGCACAGCTAGAGGACAGCTGAAGCACAGCTAGAGGACAGCTAGAGGACAGTTGAAGCACAGCTAGAGGACAGCTGAAGCACAGCTAGAGGACAGCTGAAGCACAGTTAGAGGACAGCTAGAGGACAGCTGAAGCACAGCTAGAGGACAGCTAGAGGATTGCTGAAGCACAGCTAGAGGACAGCTAGAGGACAGCTGAAGCACAGCTAGAGGACAGCTGAAGCACAGCTAGAGGACAGCTAGAGGACAGCTGAAGCACAGCTAGAAGATAGCTGAAGCACAGCTAGAGGACAGGTAGAGGACAGCTGAAGCACAGCTAGAGGCAAGCTGAAGCACAGCTAGAGGACAGCTGAAGCACAGCTAGAGGACAGCTGAAGCACAGCTAGAGGACAGCTGAAGCACAGTTAGAGGACAGCTAGAGGACAGCTGAAGCACAGCTAGAGGACAGCTAGAGGATTGCTGAAGCACAGCTAGAGGACAGCTGAAGCACAGTTAGACGACAGCTAGAGGATTGCTGAAGCACAGCTAGAGGACAGCTAGAGGATTGCTGAAGCACAGCTAGAGGACAGCTGAAGCACAGCTAGAAGATAGCTGAAGAACAGCTAGCCTGTTAGGGCTAGGGGGCAGTATTTGCACGGCTGGATAAAAAAAATGTACCCGATAAATCTGGTTACTAATCCTACCCAGTAACTAGAATATGCATATACTTATTATATATGGATAGAAAACACTCTAAAGTTTCTAAAACTGTTTGAATGGTGTCTGTGAGTATAACAGAACTCATTTGGCAGGCAAAACCCTGAGACATTTTCTGACAGGAAGTGGATACCTGATGTGTTGTATTACCTTTAAACCTATCCCATTGAAAAACACAGGGGCTGAGGAATATTTTGGCACTTCCTATTGCTTCCACTAGATGTCACCAGCCTTTACAAAGTGTTTTGAGTCTTCTGGAGGGAGATCTGACCGAACAAGAGCCATGGAACGATGATGGCCCATTAGACACCTGGCGCGCGAGTTCATGTTGGGTACCCTCGTTCCAATACGTTATAAAAGAGTATGCATTCGTCCACCTTGAATATTATTCATGTTCTGGTTAAAAAAGGCCCTAATGATTTATGCTATACAACGTTTGACATGTTTGAACGAACGTAAATATATTTTTTCCCCTCGTTCATGACGAGAAGTCCGGCTGGCTTAGATCATGTGCTAACAAGACAGAGATTTTTGGACATAAATGATGAGCTTTTTTGAACAAAACTACATTCGTTATGGACCTGTGATACCTGGAAGTGACATCTGATGAAGAGAATCAAAGGTAATGGATTATTTACATAGTATTTTCGATTTTAGATCTCCCCAACATGACGTCTAGTCTGTATCGCAACGCGTATTTTTCTGGGCGCAGTGCTCAGATTATTGCAAAGTGTGATTTCCCAGTAAGGTTATTTTTAAATCTGGCAAGTTGATTGCGTTCAAGAGATGTAAATCTATAATTCTTTAAATGACAATATAATATTTTACCAATGTTTTCTAATTTTAATTATTTAATTTCTGACGCTGACTTGACTGCCGGTTATTGGAGGGAAACGATTTCCTCAACATCAATGCCATAGTAAAACGCTGTTTTTGGATATAAATATGAACTTGATAGAACTAAAAATGCATGCATTGTCTAACATAATGTCCTAGGAGTGTCATCTGATGGAGATTGTAAAAGGTTAGTGCATCATTTTAGCTGGTTTTATGGTTTTGGTGACCCTGTCTTTGAATTGACAAAACATTACACACAACTCTTGTAAATGTACTGTCCTAACATACTCTAAATTTAGGCTTTCGCCGTAAAACCTTTTTGAAATCGTAAAACGTGGTTAGATTAAGGAGATGTTTATCTTTCAAAGGGTGTAAAATAGTTGTATGTTTGAAAAATGTGAATTTTGACATTTATTTGGATTCAAATTTGCCGCTCTTGAAATGCACCTGCTGTTGATGGAGTGCACCACGGGGGGGACGCTAGCGTCCCACCTAGCCCATAGAGGCTAGAGGCCAGCTGAAGCACAGCTAGAGGACAGCTGAAGCACAGCTAGAGGACAGCTAGAGGACAGTTGAAGCACAGCTAGAGGACAGTTGAAGCACAGCAAGAGGACAGCTGAAGAACAGCTAGAGGACAAGTGAAGCACAGTTAGAGGACAGCTGAAGCACAGTTAGAGGACAGCTAGAGGACAGCTGAAGCACAGCTAGAGGACAGCTAGAGGATTGCTGAAGCACAGCTAGAGGACAGCTAGAGGACAGCTGAAGCACGGGTAGAGGACAGCTAGAGGATTGCTGAAGCACAGCTAGGGGACAGATAGAGAACAGCTGAAGCACCGCTAGAAGATAGCTGAAACACAACTAGAGGACAGCTTAAGCACAGCTAGAGGACAGCTGAAGCACAGTTAAAGGACAGCTAGAGGACAGCTGAAGCACAGGTAGAGGACAGCTGGAGCACAGTCAGAGGACAGCTGGAGCACAGTCAGAGGACAGCTGGAGCACAGTCAGAGGACAGCTGAAGCACAGCTAGAGGACAGCTGAAGCACAGCTAGAGGACAGGTAGAGGACAGCTAAAGCACAGCTAGAAGATAGCTGAAGCACAGCTAGAGGACAGCTAGAGGCAAGCTGAAGCACAGCTAGAGGCAAGCTGAAGCACAGCTAGAGGCCAGCTGAAGCACAGCTTGAGGCCAGCTGAAGCACAGCTAGAGGACAGTTGAAGCACAGCTAGAGGACAGTTGAAGCACAGCTAGAGGACAGCTGAAGTACAGCTAGAGGACAGCTGAAGTACAGCTAGAGGACAGCTGAAGCACAGCTAGAGGACAGCTAGAGGATTGCTGAAGCAAAGCTAGGGGACAGATAGAGAACAGCTGAAGCACCGCTAGAAGATAGCTGAAACACAGCTAGAGGACAGCTGAAGCACAGCTAGAGGACAGCTGAAGCACATCTAGAGGACAACTGAAGCACAGCTAGAGGACAGCTGAAGCACAGCTAGAGGACAGCTAGAGGACAGCTGAAGCACAGCTAGAAGATAGCTGAAGCACAGCTAGAGGACAGGTAGAGGACAGCTGAAGGACAGCTAGAGGCAAGCTGAAGCACAGCTAGAGGACAGCTGAAGCACAGCTAGAGGACAGCTGAAGCACAGCTAGAGGACAGCTGAAGTACAGTTAGAGGACAGCTGAAGCACAGTTAGAGGACAGCTAGAGGACAGCTGAAGCACAGCTAGAGGACAGCTAGAGGATTGCTGAAGCACAGCTAGAGGACAGCTGAAGCACAGTTAGACGACAGCTAGAGGATTGCTGAAGCACAGCTAGAGGACAGCTAGAGGATTGCTGAAGTACAGCTAGAGGACAGCTGAAGCACAGCTAGAAGATAGCTGAAGCACAGCTAGAGGACAGGTAGAGGACAGCTGAAGCACAGCTAGAGGCAAGCTGAAGCACAGCTAGAGGCAAGCTGAAGAACAGCTAGAGGCCAGCTGAAGCACAGCTAGAGGCCAGCTGAAGCACAGCTAGAGGCCAGCTGAAGCACAGCTAGAGGACAGCTGAAGCACAGCTAGAGGACAGTTGAAGCACAGCTAGAGGACAGCTAGAGGACAGTTGAAGCACAGCTAGAGGACAGTTGAAGCACAGCAAGAGGATAGCTGAAGAACAGCTAGATGACAAGTGAAGCACAGTTAGAGGACAGCTGAAGCACAGTTAGAGGACAGCTAGAGGACAGCTGAAGCACAGCTAGAGGACAGCTAGAGGATTGCTGAAGCACAGCTAGAGGACAGCTAGAGGACAGCTGAAGCACAGGTAGAGGACAGCTAGAGGATTGCTGAAGCACAGCTAGAGGACAGCTGAAGCACAGCTAGAAGATAGCTGAAGAACAGCTAGCCTGTTAGGGCTAGGGGGCAGTATTTGCACGGCTGGATAAAAAAAATGTACCCGATAAATCTGGTTACTAATCCTACCCAGTAACTAGAATATGCATATACTTATTATATATGGATAGAAAACACTCTAAAGTTTCTAAAACTGTTTGAATGGTGTCTGTGAGTATAACAGAACTCATTTGGCAGGCAAAACCCTGAGACATTTTCTGACAGGAAGTGGATACCTGATGTGTTGTATTACCTTTAAACCTATCCCATTGAAAAACACAGGGGCTGAGGAATATTTTGGCACTTCCTATTGCTTCCACTAGATGTCACCAGCCTTTACAAAGTGTTTTGAGTCTTCTGGAGGGAGATCTGACCGAACAAGAGCCATGGAACGATGATGGCCCATTAGACACCTGGCGCGCGAGTTCATGTTGGGTACCCTCGTTCCAATACGTTATAAAAGAGTATGCATTCGTCCACCTTGAATATTATTCATGTTCTGGTTAAAAAAGGCCCTAATGATTTATGCTATACAACGTTTGACATGTTTGAACGAACGTAAATATATTTTTTCCCCTCGTTCATGACGAGAAGTCCGGCTGGCTTAGATCATGTGCTAACAAGACAGAGATTTTTGGACATAAATGATGAGCTTTTTTGAACAAAACTACATTCGTTATGGACCTGTGATACCTGGAAGTGACATCTGATGAAGAGAATCAAAGGTAATGGATTATTTACATAGTATTTTCGATTTTAGATCTCCCCAACATGACGTCTAGTCTGTATCGCAACGCGTATTTTTCTGGGCGCAGTGCTCAGATTATTGCAAAGTGTGATTTCCCAGTAAGGTTATTTTTAAATCTGGCAAGTTGATTGCGTTCAAGAGATGTAAATCTATAATTCTTTAAATGACAATATAATATTTTACCAATGTTTTCTAATTTTAATTATTTAATTTCTGACGCTGACTTGACTGCCGGTTATTGGAGGGAAACGATTTCCTCAACATCAATGCCATAGTAAAACGCTGTTTTTGGATATAAATATGAACTTGATAGAACTAAAAATGCATGCATTGTCTAACATAATGTCCTAGGAGTGTCATCTGATGGAGATTGTAAAAGGTTAGTGCATCATTTTAGCTGGTTTTATGGTTTTGGTGACCCTGTCTTTGAATTGACAAAACATTACACACAACTCTTGTAAATGTACTGTCCTAACATACTCTAAATTTAGGCTTTCGCCGTAAAACCTTTTTGAAATCGTAAAACGTGGTTAGATTAAGGAGATGTTTATCTTTCAAAGGGTGTAAAATAGTTGTATGTTTGAAAAATGTGAATTTTGACATTTATTTGGATTCAAATTTGCCGCTCTTGAAATGCACCTGCTGTTGATGGAGTGCACCACGGGGGGGACGCTAGCGTCCCACCTAGCCCATAGAGGCTAGAGGCCAGCTGAAGCACAGCTAGAGGACAGCTGAAGCACAGCTAGAGGACAGCTAGAGGACAGTTGAAGCACAGCTAGAGGACAGTTGAAGCACAGCAAGAGGACAGCTGAAGAACAGCTAGAGGACAAGTGAAGCACAGTTAGAGGACAGCTGAAGCACAGTTAGAGGACAGCTAGAGGACAGCTGAAGCACAGCTAGAGGACAGCTAGAGGATTGCTGAAGCACAGCTAGAGGACAGCTAGAGGACAGCTGAAGCACGGGTAGAGGACAGCTAGAGGATTGCTGAAGCACAGCTAGGGGACAGATAGAGAACAGCTGAAGCACCGCTAGAAGATAGCTGAAACACAACTAGAGGACAGCTTAAGCACAGCTAGAGGACAGCTGAAGCACAGTTAAAGGACAGCTAGAGGACAGCTGAAGCACAGGTAGAGGACAGCTGGAGCACAGTCAGAGGACAGCTGGAGCACAGTCAGAGGACAGCTGGAGCACAGTCAGAGGACAGCTGAAGCACAGCTAGAGGACAGCTGAAGCACAGCTAGAGGACAGGTAGAGGACAGCTAAAGCACAGCTAGAAGATAGCTGAAGCACAGCTAGAGGACAGCTGAAGCACAGCTAGAGGACAGGTAGAGGACAGCTAAAGCACAGCTAGAAGATAGCTGAAGCACAGCTAGAGGACAGGTAGAGGCAAGCTGAAGCACAGCTAGAGGCAAGCTGAAGCACAGCTAGAGGCCAGCTGAAGCACAGCTTGAGGCCAGCTGAAGCACAGCTTGAGGCCAGCTGAAGCACAGCTAGAGGACAGTTGAAGCACAGCTAGAGGACAGCTGAAGTACAGCTAGAGGACAGCTGAAGTACAGCTAGAGGACAGCTGAAGCACAGCTAGAGGACAGCTAGAGGATTGCTGAAGCAAAGCTAGGGGACAGATAGAGAACAGCTGAAGCACCGCTAGAAGATAGCTGAAACACAGCTAGAGGACAGCTGAAGCACAGCTAGAGGACAGCTGAAGCACATCTAGAGGACAACTGAAGCACAGCTAGAGGACAGCTGAAGCACAGCTAGAGGACAGCTGAAGCACAGCTAGAGGACAGCTAGAGGACAGCTGAAGCACAGCTAGAAGATAGCTGAAGCACAGCTAGAGGACAGGTAGAGGACAGCTGAAGCACAGCTAGAGGCAAGCTGAAGCACAGCTAGAGGACAGCTGAAGCACAGCTAGAGGACAGCTGAAGCACAGCTAGAGGACAGCTGAAGCACAGTTAGAGGACAGCTGAAGCACAGTTAGAGGACAGCTAGAGGACAGCTGAAGCACAGCTAGAGGACAGCTAGAGGATTGCTGAAGCACAGCTAGAGGACAGCTGAAGCACAGTTAGACGACAGCTAGAGGATTGCTGAAGCACAGCTAGAGGACAGCTAGAGGATTGCTGAAGTACAGCTAGAGGACAGCTAGAGGACAGCTGAAGCACAGCTAGAAGATAGCTGAAGCACAGCTAGAGGACAGGTAGAGGACAGCTGAAGCACAGCTAGAGGCAAGCTGAAGCACAGCTAGAGGCAAGCTGAAGAACAGCTAGAGGCCAGCTGAAGCACAGCTAGAGGCCAGCTGAAGCACAGCTAGAGGCCAGCTGAAGCACAGCTAGAGGCCAGCTGAAGCACAGCTAGAGGACAGCTGAAGCACAGCTAGAGGACAGTTGAAGCACAGTTGAAGCACAGCTAGAGGACAGTTGAAGCACAGCAAGAGGATAGCTGAAGAACAGCTAGATGACAAGTGAAGCACAGTTAGAGGACAGCTGAAGCACAGTTAGAGGACAGCTAGAGGACAGCTAGAGGATTGCTGAAGCACAGCTAGAGGACAGCTAGAGGACAGCTGAAGCACAGGTAGAGGACAGCTAGAGGATTGCTGAAGCACAGCTAGGGGACAGATAGAGAACAGCTGAAGCACCGCTAGAAGATAGCTGAAACACAACTAGAGGACAGCTTAAGCACAGCTAGAGGACAGCTGAAGCACAGTTAAAGGACAGCTAGAGGACAGCTGAAGCACAGGTAGAGGACAGCTGGAGCACAGTCAGAGGACAGCTGGAGCACAGTCAGAGGACAGCTGAAGCACAGTCAGAGGACAGCTGAAGCACAGCTAGAGGACAGGTAGAGGCAAGCTGAAGCACAGCTAGAGGCAAGCTGAAGCACAGCTAGAGGCCAGCTGAAGCACAGCTTGAGGCCAGCTGAAGCACAGCTTGAGGCCAGCTGAAGCACAGCTAGAGGCCAGCTGAAGCACAGCTAGAGGCCAGCTGAAGCACAGCTAGAGGACAGCTGAAGCACAGCTAGAGGACAGCTGAAGCACAGCTAGAGGACAGCTGAAGCACAGCTAGAGAACAGCTAGAGGACAGTTGAAGCACAGCTAGAGGATTGCTGAAGCACAGCTTGAGGACAGCTAGAGGACAGCTGAAGCACAGGTAGAGGACAGCTAGAGGATTGCTGAAGCACAGCTAGGGGACAGATAGAGAACAGCTGAAGCACCGCTAGAAGATAGCTGAAACACAGCTAGAGGACAGCTGAAACACAGCTAGAGGACAGCTGAAGCACAGCTAGAGGACAGCTGAAGCACAGCTTGAGGCCAGCTGAAGCACAGCTAGAGGACAGCTGAAGCACAGCTAGAGGACAGCTGAAGCATAGTTAAAGGACAGCTAGAGGACAGCTGAAGCACAGTTAGAGGACAGCTAGAGGACAGCTGAAGCACAGCTAGAGGACAGCTGAAGCACAGTTAGACGACAGCTAGAGGATTGCTGAAGCACAGCTAGAGGACAGCTAGAGGATTGCTGAAGCACAGCTAGAGGACAGCTAGAGGACAGCTGAAGCACAGCTAGAAGATAGCTGAAGCACAGCTAGAGGACAGCTGAAGCACAGCTAGAGGCAAGCTGAAGCACAGCTAGAGGCAAGCTGAAGCACAGCTAGAGGCAAGCTGAAGCACAGCTAGAGGCCAGCTGAAGCACAGCTAGAGGCCAGCTGAAGCACAGCTAGAGGCCAGCTGAAGCACAGCTAGAGGACAGCTGAAGCACAGCTAGAGGACAGTTGAAGCACAGCTAGAGGACAGCTAGAGGACAGTTGAAGCACAGCTAGAGGACAGCTGAAGAACAGCTAGATGACAAGTGAAGCACAGTTAGAGGACAGCTGAAGCACAGCTAGAGGACAGCTAGAGGATTGCTGAAGCACAGCTAGAGGACAGCTAGAGGACAGCTGAAGCACAGGTAGAGGACAGCTAGAGGATTGCTGAAGCACAGCTAGGGGACAGATAGAGAACAGCTGAAGCACCGCTAGAAGATAGCTGAAACACAACTAGAGGACAGCTTAAGCACAGCTAGAGGACAGCTGAAGCACAGTTAAAGGACAGCTAGAGGACAGCTGAAGCACAGGTAGAGGACAGCTGGAGCACAGTCAGAGGACAGCTGGAGCACAGTCAGAGGACAGCTGAAGCACAGTCAGAGGACAGCTGAAGCACAGCTAGAGGACAGGTAGAGGCAAGCTGAAGCACAGCTAGAGGACAGCTGAAGCACAGCTAGAGGACAGCTGAAGCACAGCTAGAGGACAGCTGAAGCACAGCTAGAGGACAGCTGAAGCACAGTCAGAGGACAGCTGAAGCACAGTCAGAGGACAGCTGAAGCACAGTCAGAGGACAGCTGAAGCACAGTCAGAGGACAGCTGAAGCACAGTCAGAGGACAGCTGAAGCACAGTCAGAGGACAGCTGAAGCACAGCTAGAGGACAGCTAGAGGACAGTTGAAGCACAGCTAGAGGACAGCTGAAGCACAGCTAGAGGACAGCTGAAGCACAGCTAGAGGACAGCTGAAGCACAGTTAGAGGACAGCTGAAGCACAGCTAGAGGACAGCTAGAGGATTGCTGAAGCACAGCTAGAGGACAGCTAGAGGACAGCTGAAGCACAGGTAGAGGACAGCTAGAGGATTGCTGAAGCACAGCTAGGGGACAGATAGAGAACAGCTGAAGCACTGCTAGAAGATAGCTGAAACACAGCTAGAGGACAGCTGAAGCACAGCTAGAGGCAAGCTGAAGCACAGCTAGAGGCAAGCTGAAGCACAGCTAGAGGCAAGCTGAAGCACAGCTAGAGGCAAGCTGAAGCACAGCTAGAGGCCAGCTGAAGCACAGCTAGAGGCCAGCTGAAGCACAGCTAGAGGACAGCTAGAGGACAGTTGAAGCACAGCTAGAGGACAGCTAGAGGACAGTTGAAGCACAGCTAGAGGACAGTTGAAGCACAGCAAGAGGACAGTTGAAGCACAGCAAGAGGACAGCTGAAGAACAGCTAGAGGACAAGTGAAGCACAGTTAGAGGACAGCTGAAGCACAGTTAGAGGACAGCTAGAGGACAGCTGAAGCACAGCTAGAGGACAGCTAGAGGATTGCTGAAGCACAGCTAGAGGACAGCTGAAGCACAGGTAGAGGACAGCTAGAGGATTGCTGAAGCACAGCTAGGGGACAGATAGAGAACAGCTGAAGCACAGCTAGAGGACAGCTGAAGCACAGCTAGAGGACAGCTAGAGGACAGTTGAAGCACAGCTAGAGGACAGCTGAAGCACAGCTAGAGGACAGCTGAAGCACAGTTAGAGGACAGCTAGAGGACAGCTGAAGCACAGCTAGAGGACAGCTAGAGGATTGCTGAAGCACAGCTAGAGGACAGCTAGAGGACAGCTGAAGCACAGGTAGAGGACAGCTAGAGGATTGCTGAAGCACAGCTAGGGGACAGATAGAGAACAGCTGAAGCACCGCTAGAAGATAGCTGAAACACAGCTAGAGGACAGCTGAAGCACAGCTAGAGGACAGCTGAAGCACAGCTAGAGGACAGCTGAAGCACAGCTAGAGGACAGCTAGAGGACAGCTGAAGCACAGCTAGAAGATAGCTGAAGCACAGCTAGAGGACAGGTAGAGGACAGCTGAAGCACAGCTAGAGGCAAGCTGAAGCACAGCTAGAGGACAGCTGAAGCACAGCTAGAGGACAGCTGAAGTACAGTTAGAGGACAGCTGAAGCACAGTTAGAGGACAGCTGAAGCACAGTTAGAGGACAGCTAGAGGACAGCTGAAGCACAGCTAGAGGACAGCTAGAGGATTGCTGAAGCACAGCTAGAGGACAGCTGAAGCACAGTTAGACGACAGCTAGAGGATTGCTGAAGCACAGCTAGAGGACAGCTAGAGGATTGCTGAAGCACAGCTAGAGGACAGCTGAAGCACAGCTAGAAGATAGCTGAAGAACAGCTAGCCTGTTAGGGCTAGGGGGCAGTATTTGCACGGCTGGATAAAAAAAATGTACCCGATAAATCTGGTTACTAATCCTACCCAGTAACTAGAATATGCATATACTTATTATATATGGATAGAAAACACTCTAAAGTTTCTAAAACTGTTTGAATGGTGTCTGTGAGTATAACAGAACTCATTTGGCAGGCAAAACCCTGAGACATTTTCTGACAGGAAGTGGATACCTGATGTGTTGTATTACCTTTAAACCTATCCCATTGAAAAACACAGGGGCTGAGGAATATTTTGGCACTTCCTATTGCTTCCACTAGATGTCACCAGCCTTTACAAAGTGTTTTGAGTCTTCTGGAGGGAGATCTGACCGAACAAGAGCCATGGAACGATGATGGCCCATTAGACACCTGGCGCGCGAGTTCATGTTGGGTACCCTCGTTCCAATACGTTATAAAAGAGTATGCATTCGTCCACCTTGAATATTATTCATGTTCTGGTTAAAAAAGGCCCTAATGATTTATGCTATACAACGTTTGACATGTTTGAACGAACGTAAATATATTTTTTCCCCTCGTTCATGACGAGAAGTCCGGCTGGCTTAGATCATGTGCTAACAAGACAGAGATTTTTGGACATAAATGATGAGCTTTTTTGAACAAAACTACATTCGTTATGGACCTGTGATACCTGGAAGTGACATCTGATGAAGAGAATCAAAGGTAATGGATTATTTACATAGTATTTTCGATTTTAGATCTCCCCAACATGACGTCTAGTCTGTATCGCAACGCGTATTTTTCTGGGCGCAGTGCTCAGATTATTGCAAAGTGTGATTTCCCAGTAAGGTTATTTTTAAATCTGGCAAGTTGATTGCGTTCAAGAGATGTAAATCTATAATTCTTTAAATGACAATATAATATTTTACCAATGTTTTCTAATTTTAATTATTTAATTTCTGACGCTGACTTGACTGCCGGTTATTGGAGGGAAACGATTTCCTCAACATCAATGCCATAGTAAAACGCTGTTTTTGGATATAAATATGAACTTGATAGAACTAAAAATGCATGCATTGTCTAACATAATGTCCTAGGAGTGTCATCTGATGGAGATTGTAAAAGGTTAGTGCATCATTTTAGCTGGTTTTATGGTTTTGGTGACCCTGTCTTTGAATTGACAAAACATTACACACAACTCTTGTAAATGTACTGTCCTAACATACTCTAAATTTAGGCTTTCGCCGTAAAACCTTTTTGAAATCGTAAAACGTGGTTAGATTAAGGAGATGTTTATCTTTCAAAGGGTGTAAAATAGTTGTATGTTTGAAAAATGTGAATTTTGACATTTATTTGGATTCAAATTTGCCGCTCTTGAAATGCACCTGCTGTTGATGGAGTGCACCACGGGGGGGACGCTAGCGTCCCACCTAGCCCATAGAGGCTAGAGGCCAGCTGAAGCACAGCTAGAGGACAGCTGAAGCACAGCTAGAGGACAGCTAGAGGACAGTTGAAGCACAGCTAGAGGACAGTTGAAGCACAGCAAGAGGACAGCTGAAGAACAGCTAGAGGACAAGTGAAGCACAGTTAGAGGACAGCTGAAGCACAGTTAGAGGACAGCTAGAGGACAGCTGAAGCACAGCTAGAGGACAGCTAGAGGATTGCTGAAGCACAGCTAGAGGACAGCTAGAGGACAGCTGAAGCACGGGTAGAGGACAGCTAGAGGATTGCTGAAGCACAGCTAGGGGACAGATAGAGAACAGCTGAAGCACCGCTAGAAGATAGCTGAAACACAACTAGAGGACAGCTTAAGCACAGCTAGAGGACAGCTGAAGCACAGTTAAAGGACAGCTAGAGGACAGCTGAAGCACAGGTAGAGGACAGCTGGAGCACAGTCAGAGGACAGCTGGAGCACAGTCAGAGGACAGCTGGAGCACAGTCAGAGGACAGCTGAAGCACAGCTAGAGGACAGCTGAAGCACAGCTAGAGGACAGGTAGAGGACAGCTAAAGCACAGCTAGAAGATAGCTGAAGCACAGCTAGAGGACAGCTGAAGCACAGCTAGAGGACAGGTAGAGGACAGCTAAAGCACAGCTAGAAGATAGCTGAAGCACAGCTAGAGGACAGGTAGAGGCAAGCTGAAGCACAGCTAGAGGCAAGCTGAAGCACAGCTAGAGGCCAGCTGAAGCACAGCTTGAGGCCAGCTGAAGCACAGCTTGAGGCCAGCTGAAGCACAGCTAGAGGACAGTTGAAGCACAGCTAGAGGACAGCTGAAGTACAGCTAGAGGACAGCTGAAGTACAGCTAGAGGACAGCTGAAGCACAGCTAGAGGACAGCTAGAGGATTGCTGAAGCAAAGCTAGGGGACAGATAGAGAACAGCTGAAGCACCGCTAGAAGATAGCTGAAACACAGCTAGAGGACAGCTGAAGCACAGCTAGAGGACAGCTGAAGCACATCTAGAGGACAACTGAAGCACAGCTAGAGGACAGCTGAAGCACAGCTAGAGGACAGCTGAAGCACAGCTAGAGGACAGCTAGAGGACAGCTGAAGCACAGCTAGAAGATAGCTGAAGCACAGCTAGAGGACAGGTAGAGGACAGCTGAAGCACAGCTAGAGGCAAGCTGAAGCACAGCTAGAGGACAGCTGAAGCACAGCTAGAGGACAGCTGAAGCACAGCTAGAGGACAGCTGAAGCACAGTTAGAGGACAGCTGAAGCACAGTTAGAGGACAGCTAGAGGACAGCTGAAGCACAGCTAGAGGACAGCTAGAGGATTGCTGAAGCACAGCTAGAGGACAGCTGAAGCACAGTTAGACGACAGCTAGAGGATTGCTGAAGCACAGCTAGAGGACAGCTAGAGGATTGCTGAAGTACAGCTAGAGGACAGCTAGAGGACAGCTGAAGCACAGCTAGAAGATAGCTGAAGCACAGCTAGAGGACAGGTAGAGGACAGCTGAAGCACAGCTAGAGGCAAGCTGAAGCACAGCTAGAGGCAAGCTGAAGAACAGCTAGAGGCCAGCTGAAGCACAGCTAGAGGCCAGCTGAAGCACAGCTAGAGGCCAGCTGAAGCACAGCTAGAGGCCAGCTGAAGCACAGCTAGAGGACAGCTGAAGCACAGCTAGAGGACAGTTGAAGCACAGTTGAAGCACAGCTAGAGGACAGTTGAAGCACAGCAAGAGGATAGCTGAAGAACAGCTAGATGACAAGTGAAGCACAGTTAGAGGACAGCTGAAGACCAGTTAGAGGACAGCTAGAGGACAGCTAGAGGATTGCTGAAGCACAGCTAGAGGACAGCTAGAGGACAGCTGAAGCACAGGTAGAGGACAGCTAGAGGATTGCTGAAGCACAGCTAGGGGACAGATAGAGAACAGCTGAAGCACCGCTAGAAGATAGCTGAAACACAACTAGAGGACAGCTTAAGCACAGCTAGAGGACAGCTGAAGCACAGTTAAAGGACAGCTAGAGGACAGCTGAAGCACAGGTAGAGGACAGCTGGAGCACAGTCAGAGGACAGCTGGAGCACAGTCAGAGGACAGCTGAAGCACAGTCAGAGGACAGCTGAAGCACAGCTAGAGGACAGGTAGAGGCAAGCTGAAGCACAGCTAGAGGCAAGCTGAAGCACAGCTAGAGGCCAGCTGAAGCACAGCTTGAGGCCAGCTGAAGCACAGCTTGAGGCCAGCTGAAGCACAGCTAGAGGCCAGCTGAAGCACAGCTAGAGGCCAGCTGAAGCACAGCTAGAGGCCAGCTGAAGCACAGCTAGAGGCCAGCTGAAGCACAGCTAGAGGACAGCTGAAGCACAGCTAGAGAACAGCTAGAGGACAGTTGAAGCACAGCTAGAGGATTGCTGAAGCACAGCTTGAGGACAGCTAGAGGACAGCTGAAGCACAGGTAGAGGACAGCTAGAGGATTGCTGAAGCACAGCTAGGGGACAGATAGAGAACAGCTGAAGCACCGCTAGAAGATAGCTGAAACACAGCTAGAGGACAGCTGAAACACAGCTAGAGGACAGCTGAAGCACAGCTAGAGGACAGCTGAAGCACAGCTTGAGGCCAGCTGAAGCACAGCTAGAGGACAGCTGAAGCACAGCTAGAGGACAGCTGAAGCATAGTTAAAGGACAGCTAGAGGACAGCTGAAGCACAGTTAGAGGACAGCTAGAGGACAGCTGAAGCACAGCTAGAGGACAGCTGAAGCACAGTTAGACGACAGCTAGAGGATTGCTGAAGCACAGCTAGAGGACAGCTAGAGGATTGCTGAAGCACAGCTAGAGGACAGCTAGAGGACAGCTGAAGCACAGCTAGAAGATAGCTGAAGCACAGCTAGAGGACAGCTGAAGCACAGCTAGAGGCAAGCTGAAGCACAGCTAGAGGCAAGCTGAAGCACAGCTAGAGGCAAGCTGAAGCACAGCTAGAGGCCAGCTGAAGCACAGCTAGAGGCCAGCTGAAGCACAGCTAGAGGCCAGCTGAAGCACAGCTAGAGGACAGCTGAAGCACAGCTAGAGGACAGTTGAAGCACAGCTAGAGGACAGCTAGAGGACAGTTGAAGCACAGCTAGAGGACAGCTGAAGAACAGCTAGATGACAAGTGAAGCACAGTTAGAGGACAGCTGAAGCACAGCTAGAGGACAGCTAGAGGATTGCTGAAGCACAGCTAGAGGACAGCTAGAGGACAGCTGAAGCACAGGTAGAGGACAGCTAGAGGATTGCTGAAGCACAGCTAGGGGACAGATAGAGAACAGCTGAAGCACCGCTAGAAGATAGCTGAAACACAACTAGAGGACAGCTTAAGCACAGCTAGAGGACAGCTGAAGCACAGTTAAAGGACAGCTAGAGGACAGCTGAAGCACAGGTAGAGGACAGCTGGAGCACAGTCAGAGGACAGCTGGAGCACAGTCAGAGGACAGCTGAAGCACAGTCAGAGGACAGCTGAAGCACAGCTAGAGGACAGGTAGAGGCAAGCTGAAGCACAGCTAGAGGACAGCTGAAGCACAGCTAGAGGACAGCTGAAGCACAGCTAGAGGACAGCTGAAGCACAGCTAGAGAACAGCTAGAGGACAGTTGAAGCACAGCTAGAGGACAGCTAGAGGATTGCTGAAGCACAGCTAGAGGACAGCTAGAGGACAGCTGAAGCACAGGTAGAGGACAGCTAGAGGATTGCTGAAGCACAGCTAGGGGACAGATAGAGAACAGCTGAAGCACCGCTAGAAGATAGCTGAAACACAGCTAGAGGACAGCTGAAACACAGCTAGAAGACAGCTGAAGCACAGCTAGAGGACAGCTAGAGGACAGCTGAAGCACAGCTTGAGGCCAGCTGAAGCACAGCTTGAGGCCAGCTGAAGCACAGCTAGAGGACAGCTGAAGCACAGCTAGAGGACAGCTGAAGCACAGTTAGAGGACAGCTAGAGGACAGCTGAAGCACAGCTAGAGGACAGCTAGAGGACAGCTGAAGCACAGTTAGACGACAGCTAGAGGATTGCTGAAGCACAGCTAGAGGACAGCTAGAGGATTGCTGAAGCACAGCTAGAGGACAGCTAGAGGACAGCTGAAGCACAGCTAGAAGATAGCTGAAGCACAGCTAGAGGACAGGTAGAGGACAGCTGAAGCACAGCTAGAGGCAAGCTGAAGCACAGCTAGAGGCAAGCTGAAGCACAGCTAGAGGGAAGCTGCAGCACAGCTAGAGGCCAGCTGCAGCACAGCTAGAGGCCAGCTGAAGCACAGCTAGAGGACAGCTGAAGCACAGCTAGAGGACAGTTGAAGCACAGCTAGAGGACAGCTAGAGGACAGTTGAAGCACAGCTAGAGGACAGTTGAAGCACAGCAAGAGGACAGCTGAAGAACAGCTAGATGACAAGTGAAGCACAGTTAGAGGACAGCTGAAGCACAGTTAGAGGACAGCTAGAGGACAGCTGAAGCACAGCTAGAGGACAGCTAGAGGATTGCTGAAGCACAGCTAGGGGACAGATAGAGAACAGCTGAAGCACCGCTAGAAGATAGCTGAAACACAACTAGAGGACAGCTTAAGCACAGCTAGAGGACAGCTGAAGCACAGCTAGAGGACAGCTGAAGCACAGTTAAAGGACAGCTGAAGCACAGCTAGAGGACAGCTAGAGGACAGCTGAAGCACAGCTAGAGGACAGCTAGAGGATTGCTGAATCACAGCTAGAGGACAGCTAGAGGACAGCTAGAGGACAGCTGAAGCACAGGTAGAGGACAGCTAGAGGATTGCTGAAGCACAGCTAGAGGACAGGTAGAGGCAAGCTGAAGCACAGCTAGAGGACAGCTGAAGTACAGTTAGAGGACAGCTGAAGCACAGTTAGAGGACAGCTGAAGCACAGTTAGAGGACAGCTAGAGGACAGCTGAAGCACAGCTAGAGGACAGCTAGAGGATTGCTGAAGCACAGCTAGAGGACAGCTGAAGCACAGTTAGACGACAGCTAGAGGATTGCTGAAGCACAGCTAGAGGACAGCTAGAGGATTGCTGAAGCACAGCTAGAGGACAGCTAGAGGACAGCTGAAGCACAGCTAGAAGATAGCTGAAGCACAGCTAGAGGACAGGTAGAGGACAGCTGAAGCACAGCTAGAGGCAAGCTGAAGCACAGCTAGAGGCAAGCTGAAGCACAGCTAGAGGGAAGCTGCAGCACAGCTAGAGGCCAGCTGCAGCACAGCTAGAGGCCAGCTGCAGCACAGCTAGAGGCCAGCTGCAGCACAGCTAGAGGCCAGCTGCAGCACAGCTAGAGGCCAGCTGCAGCACAGCTAGAGGACAGCTGAAGCACAGCTAGAGGACAGTTGAAGCACAGCTAGAGGACAGCTAGAGGACAGTTGAAGCACAGCTAGAGGACAGTTGAAGCACAGCAAGAGGACAGCTGAAGAACAGCTAGATGACAAGTGAAGCACAGTTAGAGGACAGCTGAAGCACAGTTAGAGGACAGCTAGAGGACAGCTGAAGCACAGCTAGAGGACAGCTAGAGGATTGCTGAAGCACAGCTAGGGGACAGATAGAGAACAGCTGAAGCACCGCTAGAAGATAGCTGAAACACAACTAGAGGACAGCTTAAGCACAGCTAGAGGACAGCTGAAGCACAGCTAGAGGACAGCTGAAGCACAGTTAAAGGACAGCTGAAGCACAGTTAGAGGACAGCTAGAGGACAGCTGAAGCACAGCTAGAGGACAGCTAGAGGATTGCTGAATCACAGCTAGAGGACAGCTAGAGGACAGCTAGAGGACAGCTGAAGCACAGGTAGAGGACAGCTAGAGGATTGCTGAAGCACAGCTAGAGGACAGGTAGAGGCAAGCTGAAGCACAGCTAGAGGACAGCTGAAGTACAGTTAGAGGACAGCTGAAGCACAGCTAGAGGACAGCTAGAGGACAGCTAGAGGACAGCTGAAGCACAGTTAGAGGACAGCTAGAGGACAGCTGAAGCACAGCTAGAGGACAGCTAGAGGATTGCTGAAGCACAGCTAGAGGACAGCTGAAGCACAGTTAGACGACAGCTAGAGGATTGCTGAAGCACAGCTAGAGGACAGCTAGAGGATTGCTGAAGCACAGCTAGAGGACAGCTAGAGGACAGCTGAAGCACAGCTAGAAGATAGCTGAAGCACAGCTAGAGGACAGGTAGAGGACAGCTGAAGCACAGCTAGATGCAAGCTGAAGCACAGCTAGAGGCAAGCTGAAGCACAGCTAGAGGCAAGCTGAAGAACAGCTAGAGGCCAGCTGAAGCACAGCTAGAGGCCAGCTGAAGCACAGCTAGAGGCCAGCTGAAGCACAGCTAGAGGCCAGCTGAAGCACAGCTAGAGGACAGCTGAAGCACAGCTAGAGGACAGTTGAAGCACAGCAAGAGGACAGCTGAAGAACAGCTAGAGGACAGCTGAAGCACAGTTAGAGGACAGCTAGAGGACAGCTGAAGCACAGCTAGAGGACAGCTAGAGGATTGCTGAAGCACAGCTAGGGGACAGATAGAGAACAGCTGAAGCACCGCTAGAAGATAGCTGAAACACAACTAGAGGACAGCTGAAGCACAGCTAGAGGACAGCTGAAGCACAGTTAAAGGACAGCTAGAGGACAGCTGAAGCACAGCTAGAGGACAGCTGAAGCACAGCTAGAGGACAGCTGAAGCACAGCTAGAGGACAGCTGAAGCACAGCTAGAGGACAGCTGGAGCACAGTCAGAGGACAGCTGGAGCACAGTCAGAGGACAGCTGGAGCACAGTCAGAGGACAGCTGAAGCACAGCTGGAGGACAGCTGAAGCACAGCTAGAGGACAGCTGAAGCACAGCTAGAGGACAGGTAGAGGACAGCTGAAGCACAGCTAGAAGATAGCTGAAGCACAGCTAGAGGACAGGTAGAGGCAAGCTGAAGCACAGCTAGAGGCAAGCTGAAGCACAGCTTGAGGCCAGCTGAAGCACAGCTAGAGGACAGCAGAAGCACAGCTAGAGGACAGCTAGAGGACAGTTGAAGCACAGCTAGAGGACAGTTGAAGCACAGCTAGAGGACAGTTGAAGCACAGCTAGAGGACAGTTGAAGCACAGCTAGAGGACAGCTGAAGCACAGCTAGAGGACAGCTGAAGCACAGCTAGAGGACAGCTAGAGGATTGCTGAAGCACAGCTAGAGGACAGCTAGAGGATTGCTGAAGCACAGCTAGGGGACAGATAGAGAACAGCTGAAGCACCGCTAGAAGATAGCTGAAACGCAGCTAGAGGACAGCTGAAGCACAGTTAAAGGACAGCTAGAGGACAGCTGAAGCACAGGTAGAGGACTGCTGAAGCACAGCTAGAGGACAGCTAGAGGACAGCTGAAGCACAGCTAGAAGATAGCTGAAGCACAGCTAGAGGACAGGTAGAGGACAGCTGAAGGACAGCTAGAGGACAGCTGAAGCACAGTTAGAGGACAGCTGAAGCACAGTTAGAGGACAGCTGAAGCACAGTTAGAGGACAGCTAGAGGACAGCTGAAGCACAGCTAGAGGACAGCTTGAGGATTGCTGAATCACAGCTAGAGGACAGCTGAAGCACAGTTAGAGGACAGCTAGAGGATTGCTGAAGCACAGCTGAAGCACAGCTAGAAGATAGCTGAAGCACAGCTAGAGGACAGGTAGAGGACAGCTGAAGCACAGCTAGAGGCAAGCTGAAGCACAGCTAGAGGCAAGCTGAAGCACAGCTAGAGGCAAGCTGAAGCACAGCTAGAGGCAAGCTGAAGCACAGCTAGAGGCCAGCTGAAGCACAGCTAGAGGACAGCTGAAGCACAGCTAGAGGACAGTTGAAGGACAGCTAGAGGACAGTTGAAGCACAGCAAGAGGACAGCTGAAGAACGGCTAGAGGACAAGTGAAGCACAGTTAGAGGACAGCTGAAGCACAGTTAGAGGACAGCTAGAGGACAGCTGAAGCACAGCTAGAGGACAGCTGAAGCACAGCTAGAGGACAGCTGAAGCACAGCTAGAGGACAGCTGAAGCACAGGTAGAGGACAGCTAGAGGATTGCTGAAGCACAGCTAGGGGACAAATAGAGAACAGCTGAAGCACCGCTAGAAGATAGCTGAAACACAGCTAGAGGACAGCTGAAGCACAGCTAGAGGACAGCTGAAGCACAGTTAAAGGACAGCTAGAGGACAGCTGAAGCACAGCTAGAGGACAGCTAGAGGATTGCTGAAGCACAGCTAGAGGACAGCTAGAGGATTGCTGAAGCACAGCTCGGGGACAGATAGAGAACAGCTGAAGCACCGCTAGAAGATAGCTGAAACACAACTAGAGGACAGCTGAAGCACAGCTAGAGGACAGCTGAAGCACAGTTGGAGGACAGCTAGAGGACAGCTGAAGCACAGGTAGAGGACAGCTGAAGCACATGTAGAGGACAGCTGAAGCACAGCTAGAGGACAGCTGAAGCACAGGTAGAGGACAGCTGAAGCACAGCTAGAGGACAGCTGAAGCACAGCTAGAGGACAGCTAGAGGACAGCTGAAGCACAGCTAGAAGATAGCTGAAGCACAGCTAGGGGACAGATAGAGAACAGCTGAAGCACCGCTAGAAGATAGCTGAAACACAGCTAGAGGACAGCTGAAGCACAGCTAGAGGACAGGTAGAGGACAGCTGAAGCACAGCTAGAGGCATGCTGAAGCACATCTAGAGGCATGCTGAAGAACAGCTAGAGGCAAGCTGAAGAACAGCTAGAGGCCAGCTGAAGCACAGCTAGAGGACAGCTGAAGCACAGCTAGTGGACAGCTAGAGGACAGTTGAGGCACAGCTAGAGGACAGCTAGAGGACAGTTGAAGCACAGCTAGAGGACAGTTGAAGCACAGCAAGAGGACAGCTGAAGAACAGCTAGAGGACAAGTGAAGCACAGTTAGAGGACAGCTGAAGCACAGCTAGAGGACAGCTAGAGGACAGCTGAAGCACAGCTAGAGGATTGCTGAAGCACAGCTAGAGGACAGCTAGAGGACAGCTGAAGCACAGGTAGAGGACAGCTAGAGGATTGCTGAAGCACAGCTAGGGGACAGATAGAGAACAGCTGAAGCACCGCTAGAAGATAGCTGAAACACAACTAGAGGACAGCTGAAGCACAGCTAGAGGACAGCTGAAGCACAGTTGGAGGACAGCTAGAGGACAGCTGAAGCACAGCTAGAGGACAGCTGAAGCACAGGTAGAGGACAGCTGAAGCACAGGTAGAGGACAGCTGAAGCACAGCTAGAGGACAGCTGGAGCACAGCTAGAGGACAGCTGAAGCACAGTCAGAGGACAGCTGAAGCACAGTCAGAGGACAGCTGAAGCACAGTCAGAGGACAGCTGAAGCACAGTCAGAGGACAGCTGAAGCACAGTCAGAGGACAGCTGAAGCACAGTCAGAGGACAGCTGAAGCACAGCTAGAGGACAGCTAGAGGACAGTTGAAGCACAGCTAGAGGACAGCTGAAGCACAGCTAGAGGACAGCTGAAGCACAGCTAGAGGACAGCTGAAGCACAGTTAGAGGACAGCTGAAGCACAGCTAGAGGACAGCTAGAGGATTGCTGAAGCACAGCTAGAGGACAGCTAGAGGACAGCTGAAGCACAGGTAGAGGACAGCTAGAGGATTGCTGAAGCACAGCTAGGGGACAGATAGAGAACAGCTGAAGCACTGCTAGAAGATAGCTGAAACACAGCTAGAGGACAGCTGAAGCACAGCTAGAGGCAAGCTGAAGCACAGCTAGAGGCAAGCTGAAGCACAGCTAGAGGCAAGCTGAAGCACAGCTAGAGGCAAGCTGAAGCACAGCTAGAGGCCAGCTGAAGCACAGCTAGAGGCCAGCTGAAGCACAGCTAGAGGACAGCTAGAGGACAGTTGAAGCACAGCTAGAGGACAGCTAGAGGACAGTTGAAGCACAGCTAGAGGACAGTTGAAGCACAGCAAGAGGACAGTTGAAGCACAGCAAGAGGACAGCTGAAGAACAGCTAGAGGACAAGTGAAGCACAGTTAGAGGACAGCTGAAGCACAGTTAGAGGACAGCTAGAGGACAGCTGAAGCACAGCTAGAGGACAGCTAGAGGATTGCTGAAGCACAGCTAGAGGACAGCTGAAGCACAGGTAGAGGACAGCTAGAGGATTGCTGAAGCACAGCTAGGGGACAGATAGAGAACAGCTGAAGCACAGCTAGAGGACAGCTGAAGCACAGCTAGAGGACAGCTAGAGGACAGTTGAAGCACAGCTAGAGGACAGCTGAAGCACAGCTAGAGGACAGCTGAAGCACAGTTAGAGGACAGCTAGAGGACAGCTGAAGCACAGCTAGAGGACAGCTAGAGGATTGCTGAAGCACAGCTAGAGGACAGCTAGAGGACAGCTGAAGCACAGGTAGAGGACAGCTAGAGGATTGCTGAAGCACAGCTAGGGGACAGATAGAGAACAGCTGAAGCACCGCTAGAAGATAGCTGAAACACAGCTAGAGGACAGCTGAAGCACAGCTAGAGGACAGCTGAAGCACAGCTAGAGGACAGCTGAAGCACAGCTAGAGGACAGCTGAAGCACAGCTAGAGGACAGCTAGAGGACAGCTGAAGCACAGCTAGAAGATAGCTGAAGCACAGCTAGAGGACAGGTAGAGGACAGCTGAAGCACAGCTAGAGGCAAGCTGAAGCACAGCTAGAGGACAGCTGAAGCACAGCTAGAGGACAGCTGAAGTACAGTTAGAGGACAGCTGAAGCACAGTTAGAGGACAGCTGAAGCACAGTTAGAGGACAGCTAGAGGACAGCTGAAGCACAGCTAGAGGACAGCTAGAGGATTGCTGAAGCACAGCTAGAGGACAGCTGAAGCACAGTTAGACGACAGCTAGAGGATTGCTGAAGCACAGCTAGAGGACAGCTAGAGGATTGCTGAAGCACAGCTAGAGGACAGCTGAAGCACAGCTAGAAGATAGCTGAAGAACAGCTAGCCTGTTAGGGCTAGGGGGCAGTATTTGCACGGCTGGATAAAAAAAATGTACCCGATAAATCTGGTTACTAATCCTACCCAGTAACTAGAATATGCATATACTTATTATATATGGATAGAAAACACTCTAAAGTTTCTAAAACTGTTTGAATGGTGTCTGTGAGTATAACAGAACTCATTTGGCAGGCAAAACCCTGAGACATTTTCTGACAGGAAGTGGATACCTGATGTGTTGTATTACCTTTAAACCTATCCCATTGAAAAACACAGGGGCTGAGGAATATTTTGGCACTTCCTATTGCTTCCACTAGATGTCACCAGCCTTTACAAAGTGTTTTGAGTCTTCTGGAGGGAGATCTGACCGAACAAGAGCCATGGAACGATGATGGCCCATTAGACACCTGGCGCGCGAGTTCATGTTGGGTACCCTCGTTCCAATACGTTATAAAAGAGTATGCATTCGTCCACCTTGAATATTATTCATGTTCTGGTTAAAAAAGGCCCTAATGATTTATGCTATACAACGTTTGACATGTTTGAACGAACGTAAATATATTTTTTCCCCTCGTTCATGACGAGAAGTCCGGCTGGCTTAGATCATGTGCTAACAAGACAGAGATTTTTGGACATAAATGATGAGCTTTTTTGAACAAAACTACATTCGTTATGGACCTGTGATACCTGGAAGTGACATCTGATGAAGAGAATCAAAGGTAATGGATTATTTACATAGTATTTTCGATTTTAGATCTCCCCAACATGACGTCTAGTCTGTATCGCAACGCGTATTTTTCTGGGCGCAGTGCTCAGATTATTGCAAAGTGTGATTTCCCAGTAAGGTTATTTTTAAATCTGGCAAGTTGATTGCGTTCAAGAGATGTAAATCTATAATTCTTTAAATGACAATATAATATTTTACCAATGTTTTCTAATTTTAATTATTTAATTTCTGACGCTGACTTGACTGCCGGTTATTGGAGGGAAACGATTTCCTCAACATCAATGCCATAGTAAAACGCTGTTTTTGGATATAAATATGAACTTGATAGAACTAAAAATGCATGCATTGTCTAACATAATGTCCTAGGAGTGTCATCTGATGGAGATTGTAAAAGGTTAGTGCATCATTTTAGCTGGTTTTATGGTTTTGGTGACCCTGTCTTTGAATTGACAAAACATTACACACAACTCTTGTAAATGTACTGTCCTAACATACTCTAAATTTAGGCTTTCGCCGTAAAACCTTTTTGAAATCGTAAAACGTGGTTAGATTAAGGAGATGTTTATCTTTCAAAGGGTGTAAAATAGTTGTATGTTTGAAAAATGTGAATTTTGACATTTATTTGGATTCAAATTTGCCGCTCTTGAAATGCACCTGCTGTTGATGGAGTGCACCACGGGGGGGACGCTAGCGTCCCACCTAGCCCATAGAGGCTAGAGGCCAGCTGAAGCACAGCTAGAGGACAGCTGAAGCACAGCTAGAGGACAGCTAGAGGACAGTTGAAGCACAGCTAGAGGACAGTTGAAGCACAGCAAGAGGACAGCTGAAGAACAGCTAGAGGACAAGTGAAGCACAGTTAGAGGACAGCTGAAGCACAGTTAGAGGACAGCTAGAGGACAGCTGAAGCACAGCTAGAGGACAGCTAGAGGATTGCTGAAGCACAGCTAGAGGACAGCTAGAGGACAGCTGAAGCACGGGTAGAGGACAGCTAGAGGATTGCTGAAGCACAGCTAGGGGACAGATAGAGAACAGCTGAAGCACCGCTAGAAGATAGCTGAAACACAACTAGAGGACAGCTTAAGCACAGCTAGAGGACAGCTGAAGCACAGTTAAAGGACAGCTAGAGGACAGCTGAAGCACAGGTAGAGGACAGCTGGAGCACAGTCAGAGGACAGCTGGAGCACAGTCAGAGGACAGCTGGAGCACAGTCAGAGGACAGCTGGAGCACAGCTAGAGGACAGCTGAAGCACAGCTAGAGGACAGGTAGAGGACAGCTAAAGCACAGCTAGAAGATAGCTGAAGCACAGCTAGAGGACAGGTAGAGGCAAGCTGAAGCACAGCTAGAGGCAAGCTGAAGCACAGCTAGAGGCCAGCTGAAGCACAGCTTGAGGCCAGCTGAAGCACAGCTTGAGGACAGTTGAAGCACAGCTAGAGGACAGTTGAAGCACAGCTAGAGGACAGCTGAAGTACAGCTAGAGGACAGCTGAAGTACAGCTAGAGGACAGCTGAAGCACAGCTAGAGGACAGCTAGAGGATTGCTGAAGCAAAGCTAGGGGACAGATAGAGAACAGCTGAAGCACCGCTAGAAGATAGCTGAAACACAGCTAGAGGACAGCTGAAGCACAGCTAGAGGACAGCTGAAGCACATCTAGAGGACAACTGAAGCACAGCTAGAGGACAGCTGAAGCACAGCTAGAGGACAGCTAGAGGACAGCTGAAGCACAGCTAGAAGATAGCTGAAGCACAGCTAGAGGACAGGTAGAGGACAGCTGAAGCACAGCTAGAGGCAAGCTGAAGCACAGCTAGAGGACAGCTGAAGCACAGCTAGAGGACAGCTGAAGCACAGCTAGAGGACAGCTGAAGTACAGTTAGAGGACAGCTGAAGCACAGTTAGAGGACAGCTAGAGGACAGCTGAAGCACAGCTAGAGGACAGCTAGAGGATTGCTGAAGCACAGCTAGAGGACAGCTGAAGCACAGTTAGACGACAGCTAGAGGATTGCTGAAGCACAGCTAGAGGACAGCTAGAGGATTGCTGAAGTACAGCTAGAGGACAGCTAGAGGACAGCTGAAGCACAGCTAGAAGATAGCTGAAGCACAGCTAGAGGACAGGTAGAGGACAGCTGAAGCACAGCTAGAGGCAAGCTGAAGCACAGCTAGAGGCAAGCTGAAGAACAGCTAGAGGCCAGCTGAAGCACAGCTAGAGGCCAGCTGAAGCACAGCTAGAGGCCAGCTGAAGCACAGCTAGAGGACAGCTGAAGCACAGCTAGAGGACAGTTGAAGCACAGCTAGAGGACAGCTAGAGGACAGTTGAAGCACAGCTAGAGGACAGTTGAAGCACAGCAAGAGGATAGCTGAAGAACAGCTAGATGACAAGTGAAGCACAGTTAGAGGACAGCTGAAGCACAGTTAGAGGACAGCTAGAGGACAGCTGAAGCACAGCTAGAGGACAGCTAGAGGATTGCTGAAGCACAGCTAGAGGACAGCTAGAGGACAGCTGAAGCACAGGTAGAGGACAGCTAGAGGATTGCTGAAGCACAGCTAGGGGACAGATAGAGAACAGCTGAAGCACCGCTAGAAGATAGCTGAAACACAACTAGAGGACAGCTTAAGCACAGCTAGAGGACAGCTGAAGCACAGTTAAAGGACAGCTAGAGGACAGCTGAAGCACAGGTAGAGGACAGCTGGAGCACAGTCAGAGGACAGCTGGAGCACAGTCAGAGGACAGCTGAAGCACAGTCAGAGGACAGCTGAAGCACAGCTAGAGGACAGGTAGAGGCAAGCTGAAGCACAGCTAGAGGCAAGCTGAAGCACAGCTAGAGGCCAGCTGAAGCACAGCTTGAGGCCAGCTGAAGCACAGCTTGAGGCCAGCTGAAGCACAGCTAGAGGCCAGCTGAAGCACAGCTAGAGGCCAGCTGAAGCACAGCTAGAGGCCAGCTGAAGCACAGCTAGAGGCCAGCTGAAGCACAGCTAGAGGACAGCTGAAGCACAGCTAGAGGACAGCTGAAGCACAGCTAGAGAACAGCTAGAGGACAGTTGAAGCACAGCTAGAGGATTGCTGAAGCACAGCTTGAGGACAGCTAGAGGACAGCTGAAGCACAGGTAGAGGACAGCTAGAGGATTGCTGAAGCACAGCTAGGGGACAGATAGAGAACAGCTGAAGCACCGCTAGAAGATAGCTGAAACACAGCTAGAGGACAGCTGAAACACAGCTAGAGGACAGCTGAAGCACAGCTAGAGGACAGCTGAAGCACAGCTTGAGGCCAGCTGAAGCACAGCTAGAGGACAGCTGAAGCACAGCTAGAGGACAGCTGAAGCATAGTTAAAGGACAGCTAGAGGACAGCTGAAGCACAGCTAGAGGACAGCTGAAGCACAGCTAGAGGACAGCTGAAGCACAGTTAGACGACAGCTAGAGGATTGCTGAAGCACAGCTAGAGGACAGCTAGAGGATTGCTGAAGCACAGCTAGAGGACAGCTAGAGGACAGCTGAAGCACAGCTAGAAGATAGCTGAAGCACAGCTAGAGGACAGCTGAAGCACAGCTAGAGGCAAGCTGAAGCACAGCTAGAGGCAAGCTGAAGCACAGCTAGAGGCAAGCTGAAGCACAGCTAGAGGCCAGCTGAAGCACAGCTAGAGGCCAGCTGAAGCACAGCTAGAGGCCAGCTGAAGCACAGCTAGAGGACAGCTGAAGCACAGCTAGAGGACAGTTGAAGCACAGCTAGAGGACAGCTAGAGGACAGTTGAAGCACAGCTAGAGGACAGCTGAAGAACAGCTAGATGACAAGTGAAGCACAGTTAGAGGACAGCTGAAGCACAGCTAGAGGACAGCTGAAGCACAGCTAGAGGCAAGCTGAAGCACAGCTAGAGGCCAGCTGAAGCACAGCTAGAGGCCAGCTGAAGCACAGCTAGAGGCCAGCTGAAGCACAGCTAGAGGACAGCTGAAGCACAGCTAGAGGACAGTTGAAGCACAGCTAGAGGACAGCTAGAGGACAGTTGAAGCACAGCTAGAGGACAGCTGAAGAACAGCTAGATGACAAGTGAAGCACAGTTAGAGGACAGCTGAAGCACAGCTAGAGGACAGCTAGAGGATTGCTGAAGCACAGCTAGAGGACAGCTAGAGGACAGCTGAAGCACAGGTAGAGGACAGCTAGAGGATTGCTGAAGCACAGCTAGGGGACAGATAGAGAACAGCTGAAGCACCGCTAGAAGATAGCTGAAACACAACTAGAGGACAGCTTAAGCACAGCTAGAGGACAGCTGAAGCACAGTTAAAGGACAGCTAGAGGACAGCTGAAGCACAGGTAGAGGACAGCTGGAGCACAGTCAGAGGACAGCTGGAGCACAGTCAGAGGACAGCTGAAGCACAGTCAGAGGACAGCTGAAGCACAGCTAGAGGACAGGTAGAGGCAAGCTGAAGCACAGCTAGAGGACAGCTGAAGCACAGCTAGAGGACAGCTGAAGCACAGCTAGAGGACAGCTGAAGCACAGCTAGAGAACAGCTAGAGGACAGTTGAAGCACAGCTAGAGGACAGCTAGAGGATTGCTGAAGCACAGCTAGAGGACAGCTGAAGCACAGGTAGAGGACAGCTAGAGGATTGCTGAAGCACAGCTAGGGGACAGATAGAGAACAGCTGAAGCACCGCTAGAAGATAGCTGAAACACAGCTAGAGGACAGCTGAAACACAGCTAGAAGACAGCTGAAGCACAGCTAGAGGACAGCTAGAGGACAGCTGAAGCACAGCTTGAGGCCAGCTGAAGCACAGCTTGAGGCCAGCTGAAGCACAGTTAGACGACAGCTAGAGGATTGCTGAAGCACAGCTAGAGGACAGCTAGAGGATTGCTGAAGCACAGCTAGAGGACAGCTGAAGCACAGCTAGAAGATAGCTGAAGCACAGCTAGAGGACAGGTAGAGGACAGCTGAAGCACAGCTAGAGGCAAGCTGAAGCACAGCTAGAGGCAAGCTGAAGCACAGCTAGAGGGAAGCTGCAGCACAGCTAGAGGCCAGCTGCAGCACAGCTAGAGGCCAGCTGAAGCACAGCTAGAGGACAGCTGAAGCACAGCTAGAGGACAGTTGAAGCACAGCTAGAGGACAGCTAGAGGACAGTTGAAGCACAGCTAGAGGACAGTTGAAGCACAGCAAGAGGACAGCTGAAGAACAGCTAGATGACAAGTGAAGCACAGTTAGAGGACAGCTGAAGCACAGTTAGAGGACAGCTAGAGGACAGCTGAAGCACAGCTAGAGGACAGCTAGAGGATTGCTGAAGCACAGCTAGGGGACAGATAGAGAACAGCTGAAGCACCGCTAGAAGATAGCTGAAACACAACTAGAGGACAGCTTAAGCACAGCTAGAGGACAGCTGAAGCACAGCTAGAGGACAGCTGAAGCACAGTTAAAGGACAGCTGAAGCACAGTTAGAGGACAGCTAGAGGACAGCTGAAGCACAGCTAGAGGACAGCTAGAGGATTGCTGAATCACAGCTAGAGGACAGCTAGAGGACAGCTAGAGGACAGCTGAAGCACAGGTAGAGGACAGCTAGAGGATTGCTGAAGCACAGCTAGAGGACAGGTAGAGGCAAGCTGAAGCACAGCTAGAGGACAGCTGAAGTACAGTTAGAGGACAGCTGAAGCACAGTTAGAGGACAGCTGAAGCACAGTTAGAGGACAGCTAGAGGACAGCTGAAGCACAGCTAGAGGACAGCTAGAGGATTGCTGAAGCACAGCTAGAGGACAGCTGAAGCACAGTTAGACGACAGCTAGAGGATTGCTGAAGCACAGCTAGAGGACAGCTAGAGGATTGCTGAAGCACAGCTAGAGGACAGCTAGAGGACAGCTGAAGCACAGCTAGAAGATAGCTGAAGCACAGCTAGAGGACAGGTAGAGGACAGCTGAAGCACAGCTAGAGGCAAGCTGAAGCACAGCTAGAGGCAAGCTGAAGCACAGCTAGAGGGAAGCTGCAGCACAGCTAGAGGCCAGCTGCAGCACAGCTAGAGGCCAGCTGCAGCACAGCTAGAGGCCAGCTGAAGCACAGCTAGAGGCCAGCTGAAGCACAGCTAGAGGACAGTTGAAGCACAGCTAGAGGACAGCTAGAGGACAGTTGAAGCACAGCTAGAGGACAGTTGAAGCACAGCAAGAGGACAGCTGAAGAACAGCTAGATGACAAGTGAAGCACAGTTAGAGGACAGCTGAAGCACAGTTAGAGGACAGCTAGAGGACAGCTGAAGCACAGCTAGAGGACAGCTAGAGGATTGCTGAAGCACAGCTAGGGGACAGATAGAGAACAGCTGAAGCACTGCTAGAAGATAGCTGAAACACAACTAGAGGACAGCTTAAGCACAGCTAGAGGACAGCTGAAGCACAGCTAGAGGACAGCTGAAGCACAGTTAAAGGACAGCTGAAGCACAGTTAGAGGACAGCTAGAGGACAGCTGAAGCACAGCTAGAGGACAGCTAGAGGATTGCTGAATCACAGCTAGAGGACAGCTAGAGGACAGCTAGAGGACAGCTGAAGCACAGGTAGAGGACAGCTAGAGGATTGCTGAAGCACAGCTAGAGGACAGGTAGAGGCAAGCTGAAGCACAGCTAGAGGACAGCTGAAGTACAGTTAGAGGACAGCTGAAGCACAGTTAGAGGACAGCTGAAGCACAGTTAGAGGACAGCTAGAGGACAGCTGAAGCACAGCTAGAGGACAGCTAGAGGATTGCTGAAGCACAGCTAGAGGACAGCTGAAGCACAGTTAGACGACAGCTAGAGGATTGCTGAAGCACAGCTAGAGGACAGCTAGAGGATTGCTGAAGCACAGCTAGAGGACAGCTAGAGGACAGCTGAAGCACAGCTAGAAGATAGCTGAAGCACAGCTAGAGGACAGGTAGAGGACAGCTGAAGCACAGCTAGAGGCAAGCTGAAGCACAGCTAGAGGCAAGCTGAAGCACAGCTAGAGGCCAGCTGAAGAACAGCTAGAGGACAGCTGAAGCACAGCTAGAGGACAGCTAGAGGACAGTTGAAGCACAGCTAGAGGACAGTTGAAGCACAGCTAGAGGACAGTTGAAGCACAGCAAGAGGACAGCTGAAGAACAGCAAGAGGACAAGTGAAGCACAGTTAGAGGACAGCTAGAGGATTGCTGAAACACAGCTAGAGGACAGCTAGAGGACAGCTGAAGCACAGGTAGATGACAGCTAGAGGATTGCTGAAGCACAGCTAGGGGACAGATAGAGAACAGCTGAAGCACCGCTAGAAGATAGCTGAAGCACAGCTAGAGGACAGCTGGAGCACAGTCAGAGGACAGCTGGAGCACAGTCAGAGGACAGCTGGAGCACAGTCAGAGGACAGCTGGAGCACAGTCAGAGGACAGCTGAAGCACAGTCAGAGGACAGCTGAAGCACAGCTAGAGGACAGGTAGAGGACAGCTGAAGCACAGCTAGAAGATAGCTGAAGCACAGCTAGAGGACAGGTAGAGGCAAGCTGAAGCACAGCTAGAGGCAAGCTGAAGCACAGCTAGAGGCAAGCTGAAGCACAGCTTGAGGCCAGCTGAAGCACAGCTTGAGACCAGCTGAAGAACAGCTAGAGGCCAGCTGAAGAACAGCTAGAGGCCAGCTGAAGAACAGCTAGAGGCCAGCTGAAGCACAGCTAGAGGCCAGCTAGAGGACAGTTGAAGCACAGCTAGAGGACAGCTAGAGGATTGCTGAAGCACAGCTAGAGGACAGCTAGAGGACAGCTGAAGCACAGGTAGAGGACAGCTAGAGGATTGCTGAAGCACAGCTAGGGGACAGATAGAGAACAGCTGAAGCACCGCTAGAAGATAGCTGAAGCACAGCTTGAGGCCAGCTGAAGCACAGCTAGAGGACAGCTGAAGCACAGCTAGAGGACAGCTGAAGCACAGTTAAAGGACAGCTAGAGGACAGTTAGAGGACAGCTAGAGGACAGCTGAAGCACAGCTAGAGGACAGCTAGAGGACAGCTGAAGCACAGTTAGACGACAGCTAGAGGATTGCTGAAGCACAGCTAGAGGACAGCTAGAGGATTGCTGAAGCACAGCTAGAGGACAGCTAGAGGACAGCTGAAGCACAGCTAGAAGATAGCTGAAGCACAGCTAGAGGACAGGTAGAGGACAGCTGAAGCACAGCTAGAGGCAAGCTGAAGCACAGCTTGAGGCCAGCTGAAGCACAGCTTGAGGCCAGCTGAAGCACAGCTTGAGGACAGCTGAAGCACAGCTAGAGGACAGTTGAAGCACAGCTAGAGGACAGCTGAAGCACAGGTAGAGGACAGCTAGAGGATTGCTGAAGCACAGCTAGGGGACAGATAGAGAACAGCTGAAGCACCGCTAGAAGATAGCTGAAGCACAGCTAGAGGACAGGTAGAGGCAAGCTGAAGCACAGCTAGAGGCAAGCTGAAGCACAGCTAGAGGCAAGCTGAAGCACAGCTTGAGGCCAGCTGAAGCACAGCTTGAGACCAGCTGAAGAACAGCTAGAGGCCAGCTGAAGAACAGCTAGAGGCCAGCTGAAGATCAGCTAGAGGCCAGCTGAAGCACAGCTAGAGGCCAGCTAGAGGACAGTTGAAGCACAGCTAGAGGACAGCTAGAGGATTGCTGAAGCACAGCTAGAGGACAGCTAGAGGACAGCTGAAGCACAGGTAGAGGACAGCTAGAGGATTGCTGAAGCACAGCTAGGGGACAGATAGAGAACAGCTGAAGCACCGCTAGAAGATAGCTGAAGCACAGCTTGAGGCCAGCTGAAGCACAGCTAGAGGACAGCTGAAGCACAGCTAGAGGACAGCTGAAGCACAGTTAAAGGACAGCTAGAGGACAGTTAGAGGACAGCTAGAGGACAGCTGAAGCACAGCTATAGGACAGCTAGAGGACAGCTGAAGCACAGTTAGACGACAGCTAGAGGATTGCTGAAGCACAGCTAGAGGACAGCTAGAGGATTGCTGAAGCACAGCTAGAGGACAGCTAGAGGACAGCTGAAGCACAGCTAGAAGATAGCTGAAGCACAGCTAGAGGACAGGTAGAGGACAGCTGAAGCACAGCTAGAGGCAAGCTGAAGCACAGCTTGAGGCCAGCTGAAGCACAGCTTGAGGCCAGCTGAAGCACAGCTTGAGGACAGCTGAAGCACAGCTAGAGGACAGTTGAAGCACAGCTAGAGGACAGCTGAAGCACAGGTAGAGGACAGCTAGAGGATTGCTGAAGCACAGCTAGGGGACAGATAGAGAACAGCTGAAGCACCGCTAGAAGATAGCTGAAGCACAGCTTGAGGCCAGCTGAAGCACCGCTAGAAGATAGCTGAAGCACAGCTTGAGGCCAGCTGAAGCACAGCTAGAGGACAGCTGAAGCACAGCTAGAGGACAGCTGAAGCACAGTTAAAGGACAGCTAGAGGACAGTTAGAGGACAGCTAGAGGACAGCTGAAGCACAGCTAGAGGACAGCTAGAGGACAGCTGAAGCACAGTTAGACGACAGCTAGAGGATTGCTGAAGCACAGCTAGAGGACAGCTAGAGGATTGCTGAAGCACAGCTAGAGGACAGCTAGAGGACAGCTGAAGCACAGCTAGAAGATAGCTGAAGCACAGCTAGAGGACAGGTAGAGGACAGCTGAAGCACAGCTAGAGGCAAGCTGAAGCACAGCTTGAGGCCAGCTGAAGCACAGCTTGAGGACAGTTGAAGCACAGCTAGAGGACAGCTGAAGCACAGGTAGAGGACAGCTAGAGGATTGCTGAAGCACAGCTAGGGGACAGATAGAGAACAGCTGAAGCACCGCTAGAAGATAGCTGAAGCACAGCTTGAGGCCAGCTGAAGCACAGCTAGAGGACAGCTGAAGCACAGCTAGAGGACAGCTGAAGCACAGTTAAAGGACAGCTAGAGGACAGTTAGAGGACAGCTAGAGGACAGCTGAAGCACAGCTAGAGGACAGCTAGAGGACAGCTGAAGCACAGTTAGACGACAGCTAGAGGATTGCTGAAGCACAGCTAGAGGACAGCTAGAGGATTGCTGAAGCACAGCTAGAGGACAGCTAGAGGACAGCTGAAGCACAGCTAGAAGATAGCTGAAGCACAGCTAGAGGACAGGTAGAGGACAGCTGAAGCACAGCTTGAGGCCAGCTGAAGCACAGCTTGAGGCCAGCTGAAGCACAGCTTGAGGCCAGCTGAAGCACAGCTTGAGGACAGCTGAAGCACAGCTAGAGGACAGTTGAAGCACAGCTAGAGGACAGCTGAAGCACAGCTAGAGGACAGCTGAAGCACAGCTAGAGGACAGGTAGAGGCAAGCTGAAGCACAGCTAGAGGACAGCTGAAGTACAGTTAGAGGACAGCTGAAGCACAGTTAGAGGACAGCTGAAGCACAGTTAGAGGACAGCTAGAGGACAGCTGAAGCACAGCTAGAGGATTGCTGAAGCACAGCTAGAGGACAGCTGAAGCACAGTTAGACGACAGCTAGAGGATTGCTGAAGCACATCTAGAGGACAGCTAGAGGATTGCTGAAGCACAGCTAGAGGACAGCTGAAGCACAGCTAGAAGATAGCTGAAGCACAGCTAGAGGACAGGTAGAGGACAGCTGAAGCACAGCTAGAGGCAAGCTGAAGCACAGCTAGAGGCAAGCTGAAGCACAGCTAGAGGCCAGCTGAAGAACAGCTAGAGGACAGCTGAAGCACAGCTAGAGGACAGCTAGAGGACAGTTGAAGCACAGCTAGAGGACAGTTGAAGCACAGCTAGAGGACAGTTGAAGCACAGCAAGAGGACAGCTGCAGAACAGCTAGAGGACAAGTGAAGCACAGTTAGAGGACAGCTAGAGGATTGCTGAAACACAGCTAGAGGACAGCTAGAGGACAGCTGAAGCACAGGTAGATGACAGCTAGAGGATTGCTGAAGCACAGCTAGGGGACAGATAGAGAACAGCTGAAGCACCGCTAGAAGATAGCTGAAACACAACTAAAGGACAGCTGAAGCACAGCTAGAGGACAGCTGGAGCACAGTCAGAGGACAGCTGGAGCACAGTCAGAGGACAGCTGGAGCACAGTCAGAGGACAGCTGAAGCACAGCTAGAGGACAGGTAGAGGACAGCTGAAGCACAGCTAGAAGATAGCTGAAGCACAGCTAGAGGACAGGTACAGGCAAGCTGAAGCACAGCTAGAGGCAAGCTGAAGCACAGCTAGAGGCAAGCTGAAGCACAGCTTGAGGCCAGCTGAAGCACAGCTTGAGACCAGCTGAAGAACAGCTAGAGGCCAGCTGAAGAACAGCTAGAGGCCAGCTGAAGAACAGCTAGAGGCCAGCTGAAGCACAGCTAGAGGCCAGCTAGAGGACAGTTGAAGCACAGCTAGAGGACAGCTAGAGGATTGCTGAAGCACAGCTAGAGGACAGCTGAAGCACAGCTAGAGGACAGCTGAAGCACATTTAGAGGACAGCTAGAGGATTGCTGAAGCACAGCTAGAGGACAGCTAGAGGATTGCTGAAGCACAGCTAGAGGACAGCTGAAGGACAGCTAGAAGATAGCTGAAGCACAGCTAGAGGACAGGTAGAGGACAGCTGAAGCACAGCTAGAGGCAAGCTGAAGCACAGCTAGAGGCAAGCTGAAGCACAGCTAGAGGCCAGCTGAAGCACAGCTAGAGGCCAGCTGAAGCACAGCTAGAGGCCAGCTGAAGCACAGCTAGAGGACAGCTGAAGCACAGCTAGAGGACAGCTGAAGCACAGTTAGAGGACAGCTAGAGGACAGCTGAAGCACAGCTAGAGGACAGCTAGAGGATTGCTGAAGCACAGCTAGAGGACAGCTGAAGCACAGGTAGAGGACAGCTAGAGGATTGCTGAAGCACAGCTCGGGGACAGATAGAGAACAGCTGAAGCACCGCTAGAAGATAGCTGAAACACAGCTAGAGGACAGCTGAAGGACAGCTAGAGGACAGCTGAAGCACAGTTAAAGGACAGCTAGAGGACAGCTGAAGCACAGCTAGAGGACAGCTGAAGCACAGCTAGAGGACAGCTAGAGGACAGCTGAAACACAGCTAGAAGATAGCTGAAGCACAGCTAGAGGACAGGTAGAGGACAGCTGAAGGACAGCTAGAGGCAAGCTGAAGCACAGCTAGAGGACAGCTGAAGCACAGCTAGAGGACAGCTGAAGCACAGTTAGAGGACAGCTGAAGCACAGTTAGAGGACAGCTGAAGCACAGTTAGAGGACAGTTGAAGGACAGTTAGAGGACAGCTAGAGGACAGCTGAAGCACAGCTAGAGGACAGCTAGAGGATTGCTGAAGCACAGCTGAAGCACAGTTAGAGGACAGCTAGAGGATTGCTGAAGCACAGCTAGAGGACAGCTAGAGGATTGCTGAAGCACAGCTAGAGGACAGCTGAAGCACAGCTAGAAGATAGCTGAAGCACAGCTAGAGGACAGGTAGAGGACAGCTGAAGCACAGCTAGAGGCAAGCTGAAGCACAGCTAGAGGCAAGCTGAAGCACAGCTAGAGGCAAGCTGAAGAACAGCTAAAGGCCAGCTGAAGCACAGCTAGAGGCAAGCTGAAGCACAGCTAGAGGACAGCTGAAGCACAGCTAGAGGACAGGTAGAGGACAGCTGAAGCACAGCTAGAGGCAAGCTGAAGCACCGCTAGAAGATAGCTGAAACACAACTAGAGGACAGCTGAAGCACAGCTAGAGGACAGCTGAAGCACAGGTAGAGGACAGCTGAAGCACAGATAGAGGACAGCTGAAGCACAGCTAGAGGACAGCTGAAGCACAGCTAGAGGACAGCTAGAGGACAGCTGAAACACAGCTAGAAGATAGCTGAAGCACAGCTAGAGGCGAGCTGAAGCACAGCTAGAGGCCAGCTGAAGCACAGCTAGAGGCCAGCTGAAGTACAGCTAGAGGCCAGCTGAAGCACAGCTAGAGGACAGTTGAAGCACAGCTAGAGGACAGCTAGAGGACAGTTGAAGCACAGCTAGAGGACAGTTGAAGCACAGCTAGAGGACAGTTGAAGCACAGCAAGAGGACAGCTGAAGAACAGCTAGAGGACAAGTGAAGCACAGTTAGAGGACAGCTGAAGCACAGTTAGAGGACAGCTAGAGGACAGCTGAAGAACAGCTAGAGGATTGCTGACGCACAGCTAGAGGACAGCTAGAGGACAGCTGAAGCACAGCTAGGGGACAGATAGAGAACAGCTGAAGCACCGCTAGAAGATAGCTGAAACACAACTAGAGGACAGCCGAAGCACAGCTAGAGGACAGCTGAAGCACAGTTAAAGGACAGCTAGAGGACAGCTGAAGCACAGGTAGAGGACAGCTGAAGCACAGCTAGAGGACAGCTGAAGCACAGCTTGAGGACAGCTGGAGCACAGTCAGTGGACAGCTGGAGCACAGTCAGAGGACAGCTGGAGCACAGTCAGAGGACAGCTGAAGCACAGTCAGAGGACAGCTGAAGCACAGTCAGAGGACAGCTGAAGCACAGCTAGAGGACAGCTGAAGCACAGCTAGAGGACAGGTAGAGGACAGCTGAAGCACAGCTAGAATATAGCTGAAGCACAGCTAGAGGACAGGTAGAGGCAAGCTGAAGCACAGCTAGAGGACAGCTAGAGGACAGTTGAAGCACAGCTAGAGGACAGCTGAAGCACAGCTAGAGGACAGCTGAAGCACAGTTAGAGGACAGCTAGAGGACAGCTGAAGCACAGCTAGAGGACAGCTAGAGGATTGCTGAAGCACAGCTAGAGGACAGCTAGAGGACAGCTGAAGCACAGGTAGAGGACAGCTAGAGGATTGCTGAAGCACAGCTAGGGGACAGATAGAGAACAGCTGAAGCACCGCTAGAAGATAGCTGAAACACAGCTAGAGGACAGCTGAAGCACAGCTAGAGGACAGCTGAAGCACAGCTAGAGGACAGCTGAAGCACAGCTAGAGGACAGCTGAAGCACAGCTAGAAGATAGCTGAAGCACAGGTAGAGGACAGCTGAAGCACAGCTAGAGGCAAGCTGAAGCACAGCTAGAGGACAGCTGAAGCACAGCTAGAGGACAGCTGAAGCACAGCTGAAGCACAGCTAGAGGACAGCTGAAGCACAGCTAGAGGACAGCTGAAGCACAGCTAGAGGACAGGTAGAGGACAGCTGAAGCACAGCTAGAAGATAGCTGAAGCACAGCTAGAGGACAGGTAGAGGCAAGCTGAAGCACAGCTAGAGGCAAGCTGAAGCACAGCTAGAGGCAAGCTGAAGCACAGCTAGAGGCAAGCTGAAGCACAGCTTGAGGCCAGCTGAAGCACAGCTTTAGGCCAGCTGAAGCACAGCTAGAGGACAGTTGAAGGACAGCTAGAGGACAGTTGAAGCACAGCTAGAGGACAGCTGAAGCACAGCTAGAGGACAGCTGAAGCCAGCTAGAGGACAGCTGAAGCACAGCTAGAGGACAGCTGAAGCACAGTTAGAGGACAGCTAGAGGACAGCTGAAGCACAGCTAGAGGACAGCTAGAGTATTGCTGAAGCACAGCTAGAGGACAGCTAGAGGACAGCTGAAGCACAGGTAGAGGACAGCTAGAGGATTGCTGAAGCACAGCTAGGGGACAGATAGAGAACAGCTGAAGCACCGCTAGAAGATAGCTGAAACACAGCTAGAGGACAGCTGAAGCACAGCTAGAGGCAAGCTGAAGCACAGCTAGAGGACAGCTGAAGCACAGCTAGAGGACAGCTGAAGCACAGTTAGAGGACAGCTGAAGCACAGTTAGAGGACAGCTGAAGCACAGTTAGAGGACAGCTGAAGCACAGCTAGAGGACAGCTGAAGCACAGCTAGAGGACAGCTAGAGGATTGCTGAAGCACAGCTAGAGGACAGCTGAAGCACAGTTAGAGGACAGCTAGAAGATTGCTGAAGCACAGCTAGAGGACAGCTAGAAGACAGATAGAGGACAGCTGAAGCACATCTAGAGGATAGCTGAAGCACAGCTAGAGGACAGCTGAAGCACAGCTAGAGGACAGCTGAAGCACAGGTAGAGGACAGCTGAAGCACCGCTAGAAGATAGCTGAAGCACAGCTAGAGGACAGCTAGAGGATTGCTGAAGCACAGCTAGAGGACAGCTGAAGCACAGGTAGAGGACAGCTAGAGGATTGCTGAAGCACAGCTAGGGGACAGATAGAGAACAGCTGAAGCACCGCTAGAAGATAGCTGAAGCACAGCTAGAGGACAGCTGAAGCACAGCTAGAGCACAGCTAGAGGACAGCTGAAGCACAGCTAGAGGACAGCTGAAGCACAGCTAGAGGACAGCTGAAGCACAGCTAGAGGACAGTTGAAGCACAGCTAGAGGACAGCTAGAGGACAGCTGAAGCACATAATGAGGACAGCTAGAGGATTGCTGAAGCACAGCTAGGGGACAGATAGAGAAAAGCTGAAGCACCGCTAGAAGTTGGCTGAAGCACAGATAGAGGACAGCTGAAGCACAGGTAGAGGACAGCTAGAGGATTGCTGAAGCACAGCTAGGGGACAGATAGAGAACAGCTGAAGCACCGCTAGAAGATAATCTGAAGAACAGCTAGAGGACAGCTGAAGCACAGCTAGAGGACAGCTGAAGCACAGCTAGAGGACAGCTGAAGCACAGCTAGAGGACAGCTGAAGCACAGCTAGAGGACAGGTAGAGGCAAGCTGAAGCACAGCTAGAGGCAAGCTGAAGCACAGCTAGAGGCAAGCTGAAGCACAGCTAGAGGCCAGCTGAAGCACAGCTAGAGGCCAGCTGAAGCACAGCTAGAGGCCAGCTGAAGCACAGCTAGAGGCCAGCTGAAGCACAGCTAGAGGCACAGCTAGGGGACAGATAGAGAACAGCTGAAGCACCGCTAGAAGATAGCTGAAGCACAGCTAGAGGACAGCTGAAGCACAGCTAGAGGACAGCTGAAGCACAGCTAGAGGACAGCTGAAGCACAGCTAGAGGACAGCTAGAGGGTTGCTGAAGCACAGCTAGAGGATTGCTGAAGCACAGCTAGAAGACAGATAGAGAACAGCTGAAGCACCGCTAGAAGATAGCTGAAGCACAGCTAGAGGACAGATAGAGGACAGCTGAAGCACATCTGAAGCACAGCTTGAGGACAGCTGAAGCACAGCTAGAGGACAGCTAGAGGACAGCTGAAGCACAGCTAGAGGACAGCTGAAGCACTGGTAGAGGACAGCAACGGCCTAAGAAGATAGAACCTTCGCTCTGCACTCATTCTCATTTGTAAAAAAGAAAATTTAATTAAAAATATCTAAGCTTGGAAAGCAAAAACACGCACGCACACACACACACACACAGGGTAAAGGCACGGATACGTTTACAATAGCTATGTAATGGTTATGGAAGATGGAAGGGCTTTATCCTGGATGGATGGATAGTCATGGATTAGATAGTGTTAAGGGGGGGGTCTGCTGTCAATCATTGGTTCAGGTAACCCACAGCAGCCTCCCTCTACATATATAATGCAATGGTTTACATCTATAAAACATTAACCCATTGTTGTTGCCTCCATCAGTTGTAGATTGATTGTGTCACTCTGTTGTCTTGTCAGTGTGCCATGGTCACAGTGGCCTGGCTATATGCCACATTAAATATGGTGGGAGCCCGTACTGCATTTGTGTTGGCGCTCACCCGCATGTACACACATACACACACACACTCACATAACACACACAATACAAGATTAGAAAAGGAACAAAAATCTCCTAAAAAGCATTACAGAGTATCCGATTCTTGAAATGGTTTGGAAACCCTTGTCGTTGTTTTGCCAGGTGACGTACAGAGACAGGTCTCTGTCTGGTTACTTACTGGGCGTAGTGGACGTGACAGCCCCAGCAGCATCACAGAAGCCTGCCGAATCCACACAAAGTGATGGCTCCTCTGCTCAGCCTCAGGACGTCCCCTCTGCAGGGGCACCTCTCTCAGGTCCGTCAGTTGGTGATTCTCCTATACAGCCTACTATGTGACAGGTTGATTCTCCTATACAGCCTGCTATGTGACAGGTTGATTCTCCTATACAGCCTGCTATGTGGCAGGTTGATTCTCCTATACAGCCTGCTATGTGGCAGGTTGATTCTCCTATACAGCCTGCTATGTGGCAGGTTGATTCTCCTATACAGCCTGCTATGTGGCAGGTTGATTCTCCTATACAGCCTGCTATGTGACAGGTTGATTCTCCTAAACATCCTGCTATGTGACAGGTTGATTCTCTTAAACAGCCTGCTATGTGCCAGGTTGATTCTCCTATACAGCCTGCTATGTGACAGGTTGATTCTCCTATACAGCCTGCTATGTGACAGGTTGATTCTCCTATACAGCCTGCTATGTGGTACGTTGATTCTCCTATACAGCCTGCTATGTGGCAGGTTGATTCTCCTATACAGCCTGCTATGTGGCAGGTTGATTCTCCTATACAGCCTGCTATGTGACAGGTTGATTCTCCTATACAGCCTGCTATGTGACAGGTTGATTCTCCTAAACATCCTGCTATGTGGCAGGTTGATTCTCTTAAACAGCCTGCTATGTGACAGGTTGATTCTCCTATACAGCCTGATATGTGACAGGTTGATTCTCCTACACAGCCTGCTATGTGACAGGTTGATTCTCCTATACAGCCTGCTATGTGGCAGGTTGATTCTCTTATACAGCCTGCTATGTGGCAGGTTTATTCTCCTATACAGCCTGCTATGTGGCAGGTTGATTCTCCTATACAGCCTGCTATGTGGCAGGTTGATTCTCTTATACAGACTGCAATGTGGCAGGTTGATTCTCCTATACAGCCTGCTATGTGGCAGGTTGATTCTCCTATACAGCCTGCTATGTGGCAGGTTGATTCTCCTACACAGCCTGCTATGTGGCAGGTTGATTCTCCTACACAGCCTGCTATGTGGCAGGTTGATTCTCTTAAACAGCCTGCTATGTGACAGGATGATTCTCCTATACAGCCTGATATGTGACAGGTTGATTCTCCTAAACATCCTGCTATGTGGCATGTTGATTCTCCTAAACAGCCTGCTATGTGACAGGTTGATTCTCCTAAACAGCCTGCTATGTGACAGGTTGATTCTCTTATACAGCCTGATTTTCCTATACAGCCTGATTCTCCTAAACAGCCTGATATGTGACAGGTTGGTTCTCCTAAACAGCCTGCTATGTGACAGGTTGATTCTCCTATTCAGCCTGCTATGTGACAGGTTGATTCTCCTATACAGCCTGCTATGTGACAGGTTGATTCTCCTAAACAGCCTGCTATGTGACAGGTTGATTCTCCTATACAGCCTGCTATGTGACAGGTTGATTCTCCTATACAGCCTGATATGTGACAGGTTGATTCTCCTATACAGCCTGCTATGTGACAGGTTGATTCTCCTATACAGCCTGCTATGTGACAGGTTGATTCTCCTAAACAGCCTGCTATGTGACAGGTTGATTCTCCTATACAGCCTGCTATGTGACAGGTTGATTCTCCTATACAGCCTGCTATGTGGCAGGTTGATTCTCCTATACAGCCTGATTCTCCTACACAGCCTGATTCTCCTAAACAGCTTGCTATGTGACAGGTTGATTCTCCTAAACAGCCTGATATATGACAGGTTGATTCTCTTAAACAGCCTGCTATGTGACAGGTTGGTTCTCCTATACAGCCTCCTATGTGACAGGTTGATTCTCCTATACAGCCTACTATGTGACAGGTTGATTCTCCTATACAGCCTGCTATGTGACAGGTTGATTCTCCTATACAGCCTGCTATGTGGCAGGTTGATTCTCCTATACAGCCTGCTATGTGGCAGGTTGGTTCTCTTAAACAGCCTGCTATGTGACAGGTTGATTCTCCTACACAGCCTGCTATGTGACAGGTTGGTTCTCCTATACAGCCTGCTATGTGGCAGGATGGTTCTCCTATACAGCCTGCTATGTGACAGGTTGATTCTCCTATACAGCCTCCTATGTGACAGGCTGCCTAGTGTCTCTACCTGCCTAACTCTTATTGGCTGATGTTAACTATCATTGTTGTTTACATCTGAGAGAGTGAGAGGAAGTGAGAGGAAAGGAAGGGAGAGAGAGAGGCAGAGAGAGATAAGGGATGGAGAGAGAGAGAGAGGGGGGTGGGGGGAGGGAGAGAGGGGGAAAGAGGTATGGAGAGGGGGGGAGGGAGGGAGAGAGTGAGATAGAAAGTGAGGGGGGAGGGAGGGGGGAGAGGGATGGGGAGAGAGAGATGGGGAGAGAGAGGCAGAGCGAGATAAAGGATGGAGAGTGAGAGGGGGGGAAGGGAGAGAGGGGGAGAGGGATAGAGAGAGATGGAGAGAGATGGAGGAGGGAGAGAGCGAGAGAGAGAGGGGGGAAAGAGGGATGGAGAGAGAGGGGGGGAGGGAGAGAGCAGTTCAACAGATAGAGAGTGTGACCGCTGAATCATGTCTTCTATCTTTCAATCATTAATAGGTCTAGACTTTAGGCCTAGGCTATAGTGCACCTGCTGAAGAAACACACACACACAACCTAGTGATGGGATGCAGAAACACACACACACAACCTAGTGATGGGATGCAGAAACACCCACACACAACCTAGTGATGGGATGCAGAAACACACACACACACAACCTAGTGATGGGATGCAGAAACACACACACACACAACCTAGTGATGGGATGCAGAAACACACACACACACAACCTAGTGATGGGATGCAGAAACACACACACACAACCTAGTGATGGGATGCAGAAACACACACACAACCTAGTGATGGGATGCAAAAACACACACACACACACTATGGGAGTAGGAGAAATATGTAAATGAACATTACAGTGTGTGAATTTTACGGTTGGGAATGGTTCATTGGCTAACTCTCACTTCAGAGTTGCCGATAGAGAATAAACATGAGTTTTGAATGAATTCTGTTTTTGTCTCACTCTCTACAGAGTCATCGGCAGTACTCAGAAATATAATGCAAATCAAGTCGATCAGATTAATTGGTGATGAGGAGTTTGTGCCCCATCATATAATGGACCGCTACTGGGACAGTCTTACACAGACACACACTGACGACTGGCTGTTTTAAACTGAACGGAGAGAATGAAGACAATGTTATTCATGTTATATTTCCTTGTTACTGTATCAGCGTTACTTAACACTGTTATCAATGTTGTAATGAAACTCTACTGGGACATTATCACTCAGACTGACACACACAATGACAACTGGCTGTTTTAAACTCTTTATTCCCCATGGAGACACTGAGGACTCATATTAATGTATGATTCACTGTTATCAATGTTATTATTCAAGACGTACAAGTGGGTGTTTTTAGAATGAACTCTTTATCCCACAAAGAGAACTGGACACTCTAGGGCTACTGATGTTATAATTAAGCAATAAGGCACGAGGGGGTGTGTTATATGGCCAATATACTGAGGCTAAGGGTTGTTCTTAAGCACAACGCAATGAAGAGTGCCTGGACACACCCCTTAGCCATGGTATATTGGCCATATACCACAAACCCCCGAGGTGCCTTATTGCTATTATAAACTGGTTAACAACGTAATTAGAGCAGTAAAAGTAAATGTTTTGTCATACCCGTGGTATACGGTCTGATATACCACGGCTGTCAGCCAATCAGCATTCAGGGCTCGAACTACCCAGTTTATAATAACTCTTATGTTACACTAATGTTATAATGTAATGTTTTAAAAATGACTGTTATTTGAACACTTATCAATGTTATGATTTATTGATATTCAAGCCTATCAAAGTAGTTCTATGACGTCACCTTTATAGGTTAATTTGTTCTTCTCACGGTTGCGTTTTTCTCCCAAGTGTTGTTGTTGTGAAGCCTAATTGGTTATTGTGCAGACTAATTGGTTATTGTACAGCCTAATTGGTTATTGTGAAGCCTAATTGGTTATTGTACAGCCTAATTGGTTATTGTGAAGCCTAATTGGTTATTGTACAGCCTAATTGGTTATTGTGAAGCCTAATTGGTTATTGTGAAGCCTAATTGGTTATTGTGAAGCCTAATTGGTTATTGTGAAAACTAATTGATTATTGTGAAGCCTAATTGGTTATTGTGAAGCCTAATTGGTTATTGTTTTTGTGTAAACTAAAGTTGATCCAAATGTGGAACAGGCTCTTTGTAATTCCATTATTATTGGACCTGATTTAGACGTCCACAATTACAGCAAGTTTTATTTTCTTAAGTAAACCATAATTGGATATTATGTTATTGTTAATTGACAGTAAAAAAAAAATTCTAAAGTGTTTAATAAAGAAAATTAAGTAATTATTGAATAAGAAAATTGTTGAATGTGTCCATTTGCTTATTATTTATGAGTGGTGTCTGGTCTGCCTCAGTTTGAAGCATCTAAGAAATATGTGAAACATAAAACTTAATGTAATTTTCCATAGTTCGGCCGGTGTGTGTGTGTGTCACTCTGCTATGAGTCAGTGCCAGCAGTGGGCGGAGAACTTGACTTTCGCTCGTGTCTCCGTGACTGCCTGCAGTGTGTGTGTGTGTGTCTTCCCCCCCTCTCTCTCTTTCTCACTCTCACTCTGCCACACCTCCCCTCCAAGCCATTGAGCACCAGAGGTCCGGAGAGAGAGGGAGACAGACAGGACTCATGACTGTGCTGAATTTTCCGAATCAAGTTCCTTCACAAATGTGGTAAGTATTTTTCTGTGTCCTCTGCCTTTGTAAGTATTTGTTGTGCTTTATAGTAATAGCCCGTGATTGACAGATTTTTTTTTTTACCTGGAGCAAACTAAGATCTCTACGGCAGATGCTTAAAGTCTTTATATACCAAAAGATGTATAATATTTTTGGGTGGACAAAGTTTTTCGGTGAGGAGTGGGGATCATTTTGAACCACCCTCATTTCCAGGTTATTCTGACTTTTTCCTCTTCTTGTTTTGCTTTAGCAGCACATTAATAGATATTTTTGTCCGACATTACGTTTTGCCTGGCATGAATGTTTAATTTGACTCCAAAAGTGATAAAACATTGATTACTAGTAGAGCTGTGTAGGTTAGTCAAGTATGTCATGAGAGTGCTTTTAGCTTACTGAATTATAGGTTTATGAGACTACGTCCCTGTAATGACAATATATATTAATATCTGTATTACTAGATTATAATTGAAGATACATTTTACTGCTGTGTGTTTTAACTTATAATTAAAGATACATCTTACTGCTGTGTGTTTTAACTTATAATTAAAGATGCATGTTACTGCTGTGTGTTTTAACTTATAATGTAATTCAATTACTTTTTTATGACTAACTTTTGAGTGTATTGTGTAGCGTAAAACACTTTTCTCTCTGTAGGCTGTCTAGTGAGACTTTGGAAAACTTTTTGATGGCACGTAGTAGAAACTCAAAGACGTCTTTAGCGTGCAAGGTATGTACCTTTAGTTTTGATATGAATATTGGTCTATTTCCCCGCTGTGTTTATTTAAATATTGGACTGTCAGACTCCACCCCACAGTTTAGGAACACAGTATATCTTGTTCCATGACAGTACGGTACATTAAAGGACCTTTTTCCACGAGTGTGTGTCTGCACATGCGCGCGTTGTAGCGTGTGGCATGGCACAGAACTGTTACATGAACACGATACCCCCGTATGAATATGTCTTAATGCATGCATGTTATCACACTGCTATTATAGATCATATTACTGTAGAGAGAGAGAGACCATAATGCCTGTATGTTATCACACAGCTAATAGTCATTTATGTCATGTTGCCCCCTCTCTACAGAATGAAAACTATGCGCTTAAAGATGCACTGTGTAGAAATCTCTCCAGCATTTCCTGGTTGCTAAAATTCTAATAGTTTGCCTAATTTCAGTTTGTAACATAGAAAATAAGTATAGTTGTAACGGCGTTCGTCGGAAGAAGTGGACCAAAGCGCAGCGTGGTAAGTGCTCATGATTTATTAAACAAAGAAAACACACTAACAAAAACAAAAAGCCAACAATTCCGTCAGGTACAAAACAGAAAACAACTACCCACAAACACAGGTGGGAAAAAGGCTGCCTAAGTATGATTCCCAATCAGAGACAACGATAGACAGCTGCCTCTGATTAGGAACCATACTCGGCCAAAACAAAGAAATACATGACATAGAATGCCCACCCCACACCCTGACCTAACCAAATAGAGAAATAACACAGCTCTCTAAGGTCAGGGCGTGACAATAGTATAGAGAATCATTGCACCATCTAAACCGCTGTGAAATATATATTTCAATAACCAAAAATATTGTATTTTCAGCTGTTTGAAGCTGATGTACAAAACCGAAAGTTTTGATGCTAAATAGAATTGATCTACCGCTTCTTAGACTTGCTTTCGATGACAGATCTATAACTCATATTTCTACGTGAATTTGGTAGGTCGCCCAATTAGTTACATATTGCCTCTTAAAAGAGTAACTTTCATGATTTACATTTTTATTTTATTGAAAACCAGATGTTTTAGGCTTAGTTATAGTGAAACGCGTCAATTCTGGTCTTCATTTTGACAGTTCATTGCAAAACTGATACATTTTGGTCTTTGAGTAGTAAATCTAGCTCTTGTTGCATGTATCGCAGCAGTTCTCAAACTAGGGGTTGCGGCCCCATGTGGGGTCAGCTGATATGAAAATGGGGTAGCGGGAGAATTTCCAAAATCCTGGTAAAAAATAAATACAAAATAAAATATTATATTGTCTGTCTCTCAAAATCATTGTAATGAGATTAACCTTAAAAATCTAAATGAAAATTTGTCAAATGTAAAAGTTAAAATTCAACTACAGAACACCCTTAGATCCTGGGAAAGGCCACACTTGCCCATTCAACTTGAATCATTCCTACAGTGAATGGCTAAGCCGCTACAGTATGAAACCACACACTAATGCAGAGACTTAATATTACTGGCCACGATTGTTATGTTAAAAACAATGTGTGGGCAGGCAGAGGCACAGCAATTCACATCAATACCTTTGTCAGATAACACTGTGAAACTAAGAATGTATGCTATAGCTAGCATGCCTGAATGCCTCAAAAACAACCCACCTTATGCTCTCCAAATGGACGTTAGCTGTGAGGGTCGAGATGCCCATGCATTGACTTTAGTTCGCTACTTGTCTGGGGATGCTATTCATGAGGACATATTGTTCTGCCTCACGATTACCGAGCATGAAACGGTACAGGGGATGTTCAGTGTGCTCCGATGTTATATTGACGAAAATATTCATGGGATCGAATGGTGGGCTTTTGCACAGATGAGGCACCATCAATCATAGGACTGCAGGCAGGCCCTCTGTCATATATATATGGACACATTGTATGATATACCCACTGAGCTATAATGGATTCACCGAGAGCAACTAGCGGCAAAAGAGCTGAGCGCAGAACCCGGAGATATGCAGCAGGTAACTTCGATTGTAAACTACAAAGCAAAAAAACTATATGGAGATATCAGAGCATGACTGTTTTATTTCACTTGGCTCGGTGGTTATCGAGGTGAAGGGTTTAAATATGTTTTGAATTGAGAGAGGAACTGTGGTCATTCACAATGGATGTAAAAAAAAAAGACTTTGTTGACTTTCTGTGTAATGAAAATAAAATGTCTCCTTGCCAATGCAACAGACATATTTTGTGAAACTGAACGCAAGCATGCAGGGGAAAATACAAAACAATTCTACAGATGAGTGACCGAATCAGCGAAATCCGTTTCACTGTGATCATGGCTCAGTTGACATCCCGGTAAGTGAAATCGAACAGCTGGTCGAGCTGTCACGTGGCCAAATGCTTCAGACCATGCGTTCACGGGTCACTATGGAGGAAATTCGGTTCCTGACTCAAAAGAGAATACTGTGCCATCTCTCTCCGACCGGGACGCTGATGCAGTGCTGTCTGCATTAAAAACATATCGATCCAGGTTGGATGTGACGGGAGAGATGTGGTTCTCACTGTCGACCACACCCCCTGACTTTGTGAAGCTCCGTCGCAACATCCATCAAGTCCCCATCTCATTAGTGGTGATGAAATAAGATTTTCAATTGACTCTCGGAGCCCTACATGAAACGTATATGATGGTGAGTTGAGAATACAATCAGAAATATTGTTAGAATGTTTTGCAATTGACTGTCATAGCTCCAATTTAAAAAAAGTAAACATGCTTTTTTTTCCCCCACATGGTTGTGTTCGCCAGAATTGTCAGATATCAAAATGGGGTCGTAGGACAAAACAGTTTGGGAACCCCTGGCCTAGCGCTTCAACTCTACCGTTGAAATCGAAATGTAGAGGCACCTTGAGAAGGTACCCCTACCTCATCTCAAGGTAGTGGTTTGGTGTGAAATACACTCCCTTCTAGACAGTGGTGTAAAGTACTTAAGTAAAAAATAATAATAATTTAATAGTCGTTTTTTTGGGTTTCTGTAGTTTACTATTTATATTTGGGATAACTTTTACTTCACTTCATTCCTAAAGAAAATAGTGTACTTTTTACTCAATACATTTTCCCTGACACCCAGAAGTGCTCATTGCATTTTGAATGCTTATAGAAAGACAGGAAAATTGTCAAATTCACGCACTTATTAAGAGAATACCCCTGGTCATCCCTACTACCTATGTTCTGATGGACTCAGTAAACACACATGCTTTGTTTGTAAGTTATGTCTGAGTGTTGGAGTGTGACCCTGGCTATCTGTATATTATGTCTGAGTGGTTGGGGTATGCCCCCCTGGCTATCTGTAAGTTACAGTGCCTTGCGAAAGTATTCGGCCCCCTTGAACTTTTCGAGCTTTTGCCACATTTCAGGCTTCAAACATAAAGATATAAAACTGTAATTTTTTGAGAAGAATCAACAACAAGTGGGACACGATCATGAAGTGGAACGAAATTTATTGGATATTTCAAACTTTTTTAACAAATAAAAAACTGAAAAAATGCCCGTGCAAAATTATTCAGCCCCCTTAAGTTAATACTTTGTAGCGCCATCTTTTGCTGCGATTACAGCTGTAAGTCGCTTGGGATATGTCTCTATCAGTTTTGCACATCGAGAGACTGACATTTTTGCCCATTCCTCCTTGCAAAACAGCTCGAGCTCAGTGAGGTTGGATGGAGAGCGTTTGTGAACAGCAGTTTTCAGTTCTTTCCACAGATTCTCGATTGGATTCAGGTCTGGACTTTGCCATTCTAACACCTGGATATGTTTATTTGTGAACCATTCCATTGTAGATTTTGCTTTATGTTTTGGATCATTGTCTTGTTGGAAGACAAATCTCCGTCCCAGTCTCAGGTCTTTTGCAGACTCCATCAGGTTTTCTTCCAGAATGGTCCTGTATTTGGCTCCATCCATCTTCCCATCAATTTTAACCATCTTCCCTGCCCCTGCTGAAGAAAAGCAGGCCCAAACCATGATGCTGCCACCACCATGTTTGACAGTGGGGATGTGGTGTGTTCAGGGTGATGAGCTGTGTTGCTTTTACTCCAAACATAACGTTTTGCATTGTTGCCAAAAAGTTCGATTTTGGTTTCATCTGACCAGAGCACCTTCTTCCACATGTTTGGTGTGTCTCCCAGGTGGCTAGTGGCAAACTTTAAACAACACTTTTTATGGATATCTTTAAGAAATGGCTTTCTTCTTGCCACTCTTCCATAAAGGCCAGATTTGTGCAGTATACGACTGATTGTTGTCCTATGGACAGAGTCTCCCACCTCAGTTGTAGATCTCTGCAGTTCATCCAGAGTGATCATGGGCCTCTTGGCTGCATCTCTGATCAGTCTTCTCCTTGTATGAGCTGAAAGTTTAGAGGGACGGCCGGGTCTTCGTAGATTTGCAGTGGTCTGATACTCCTTCCATTTCAATATTATCGCTTGCACAGTGCTCCTTGGGATGTTTAAAGCTTGGGAAATCTTTTTGTATCCAAATCCGGCTTTAAACTTCTCCACAACAGTATCTCGGACCTGCCTGGTGTGTTCCTTGTTCTTCATGATGCTCTCTGCGCTTTAAACGGACCTCTGAGACTATCACAGAGCAGGTGCATTTATACGGAGACTTGATTACACACAGGTGGATTCTATTTATCATCATTAGTCATTTAGGTCAACATTGGATCATTCAGAGATCCTCACTGAACTTCTGGAGAGAGTTTGCTGCACTGAAAGTAAAGGGGCTGAATAATTTTGCACGCCCAATTTTTCAGTTTTTTATTTGTTAAAAAAGTTTGAAATATCCAATAAATTTCATTCCACTTCATGATTGTGTCCCACTTGTTGTTGATTCTTCACAAAAAATTACAGTTTTATATCTTTATGTTTGAAGCCTGAAATGTGGCAAAAGGTCGAAAAGTTCAAGGGGGCCGAATACTTTCGCAAGGCACTGTATGTCTGAGTGTTGGAGTGTGCCCCCTGGCTATCTGTAAGTTATGTCTGAGTGTTGGAGTGTGACCCTGGCTATCTGTAAATTATGTCTGAGTGTTGGAGTGTTCCCCCTGGCTATCTGTAAGTTATGTCTGAGTGTTGGAGTGTTCCCCCTGGCTATCTGTAAGTTATGTCTGAGTGTTGGAGTGTTCCCCCTGGCTATCTGTAAATTATGTCTGAGTGTTGGAGTGTTCCCCCTGGCTATCTGTATATTATGTCTGAGTGTTGGAGTGTGCCCCCTGGCTATCTGTAAATTATGTCTGAGTGTTGGAGTGTTCCCCCTGGCTATCTGTAAATGATGTCTGAGTGTTGGAGTGTTCCCCTGGCTATCTGTATATTATGTCTGAGTGTTGGAGTGTTCCCCCTGGCTATCTGTAAATTATGTCTGAGTGTTGGAGTGTTCCCCCTGGCTATCTGTAAATTATGTCTGAGTGTTGGAGTGTGACCCTGGCTATCTGTAAATTATGTCTGAGTGTTGGAGTGTTCCCCCTGGCTATCTGTAAATTATGCCTGAGTGTTGGAGTGTTCCCCCTGGCTATCTGTAAGTTATGTCTGAGTGTTGGAGTGTGCCCCCTGGCTATCTGTAAATTATGTCTGAGTGTTGGAGTGTGCCCCCTGGCTATCTGTAAATTATGTTGGAGTGTGACCCTGGCTATCTGTAAATTATGTTTGAGTGTTGGAGTGTGCCCCCTGGCTATCTGTAAGTTATGTCTGAGTGTTGGAGTATGCCCTCTGGCTATCTGTAAATTAAAAAAATAAGAAAATGTGCCTTCTGGCTAAGGCACATTTCCGCATATGACCAAATTCTACGTTTTTCGCTTACCGTTTCATACACATCTATGGTTTTACGAAGAAGAATTTAAAAAAACATGTAGGCTTTGAGGATTATACATTTATATTCTTAGCTACATCTGTCGTAACAAGAAATCGATGACGACTGTGGTCATGTTAACTCGCTAACAGTTGGCGCATAGGTCAGTGGCTGTGCGTTTTAATCCCACATGAGGCAGATATCATTTCCCCCCCAAATCCTTTATTTACAACATCCATCCCGTTCCCACACGTTTATAATTCTGAAAAGTGAAAGCCTACCTGTGAGAGGGGTCGCCCTGGTAGTAGTTCTAGGTTTTTATACAGTACCAATCTGTGACTTCATTTGACCATTGGGAAAAGAGCTACTGTGTAAATACTGCAATGTGGGTTGGATTGAATTGAGCCCCTAATCTTAATTTTCAAGGTGATGATTGCACTTTTCTTCCCTACACAATTGCAAGTGGCAATAGATGTCAGGAACGAGCAGCCTTACCACTGTGAGCTAAGCAGTATTTGCTTGCAATGTACATTATTTTATTATCAGAGCATGTCAGTAGACTTCTGGTAAGTATGTTTACCCACCCCCAAAATATATATTCATGATAAATTCCCACCCGCAACTTCTCACCTGAATGCATTTTATAATATTTTTTGGAAAGCGTTGGGCAAAGGCTGAAATTGGGTAGTTAGCCTAATAACATGCTTTTCTTATTAAACTTATGTTAATAGTGACATAATAGTGTTATGTTTGTTACAGTGCATTTGCTCATTGACACTGTTCATGTTTCTTCTTCTTCTTCTGCAGAATGAAAATAAGATGTGCCCTGTTCCATAAATTGAGACAGAGGTGCTTCCTGTTGTCCCTGGCCCTGCTGCTGCTGTGTCTGCTGAAGCTGTTCTATGCCAAAGTAACTTTGAGGAACAGCTTCTACATCGAGCCCTATGGAATCACAGACCGCTCCTCACAGAACCACAACCACCAGTACAACATCAACTGCACCGCCATCTATCAACTGGACCCTGTGGAGGTAGATTGATAGATTTAATATATTTGACCATTTTAAATATGTAAAAAAAAAAATTATACATTTCAAAATAACTATAAAGGATAAGATGGTAAAGTCATATATTTTTCCATTATGATCCTTGTGTCAAAGGTAGGGAAGTCATTGGAGATCAGACGTAAAGTCATTGTGGACTTGGAGGATGACCGCCTCGTGTCTTTAACCTCAGACTGTCAGAGGTACTTGTGCTTTCTGTACAGTACTTTTGTAACTTGCCTTTGTTTTCTATGTATTTATATTGACTGTGAATTTATTGTGACTGTTTTTAATGTTGTGAGTATTTTGTAAGTGTTTTTCTATGGTTTTTCTATATTTCCCCCTTTGGTGATTTATAAAGTACTATTGCATCTCTCATATCTTCTAATCTCAGGTACATCGAGACGAGAGGATATGACGTCATCCCAGTGTCGGAAGAGGAGCGGGGGTTCCCGCTGGCGTACTCCCTGGTGGTGCATAAGAACGCTGCCATGGTCGAGAGGATCTTCAGGGCCACCTACGCCCCTCACAACCTCTACTGCATTCACTATGACCAGAAGGTAGGGTCGGCAGCCAGGTAGCCTAGAGAAGGTAGGGCCGGCAGCCAGGTAGCCTAGAGAAGGTAGGGCCGGCAGCCAGGTAGCCTAGAGAAGGTAGGGTCGGCAGCCAGGTAGCCTAGAGAAGGTAGGGTCGGCAGCCAGGTAGCCTAGAGAAGGTAGGGCCGGCAGCCAGGTAGCCTAGAGAAGGTAGAGGAAATTGGAGGGGATTTGTGCTGACTACTTGAGGGGTTTTAGTGATCTGTGTGTATTGGGAAGAGTTGGGTACAGCAGCAGACACATTTTTGTCTCCTACAGTGAGGGAAAAAAGTATTTGATCCCCTGCTGATTTTGTACGTTTGCCCACTGACAAAGAAATGATCAGTCTATAATTTTAATGGTAGGTTTATTTGAACAGTGAGAGACAGAATAACAACAAAAAAATCCTGAAAAACGCATGTCAAAAATGTTATAAAAGGATTTGCATTTTAATGAGGGAAATAAGTATTTCACCCCCTCTCAATCAGAAAGATTTCTGGCTCCCAGGTGTCTTTTATACAGGTAAACGAGCTGAGATTAGGAGCACACTCTTATAGGGAGTGCTCCTAATCTCAGTTTGTTACCTGTATAAAAGACACCTGTCCACAGAAGCAATCAATCAATCAGATTCCAAACTCTCCACCATGGCCAAGACCAAAGAGCTCTCGAAGGATGTCAGGGACAAGATTGTAGACCTACACAAGGCTGGAATGGGCTACAAGACCATCGCCAAGCAGCTTGGTGAGAAGGTGACAACAGTTGGTGCGATTATTCGCAAATGGAAGAAACACAAAAGAACTGTCAATCTCCCTCGGGCTGGGGCTCCATGCAAGATCTCACCTTGTGGAGTTGCAATGATCATGAGAACGGTGATGAATCAGCCCAGAACTACACGGGAGGATCTTGTGAATGATCTCAAGGCAGCTGGGACCATAGTCACCAAGAAAACAATTGGTAACACACTACGCCGTGAAGGACTGAAATCCTGCAGCGCCCGCAAGGTCCCCCTGCTCAAGAAAGCACATATACATGCCCGTCTAAAATTTGCCAATGAACATCTGAATGATTCAGAGGACAACTGGGTGAAAGTGTTGTGGTCAGATGAGACCAAAATGGAGCTCTTTGGCATCAACTGAACTCACCGTGTTTGGAGGAGGAGTAATGCTGCCTATGACCCCAAGAACACCATCCCCACCGTCAAACATGGAGGTGGAAACATTATGCTTTGGGGGTGTTTTTTCTGCTAAGGGGACAGGACAACTTCACCGCATCAAAGGGACGATGGACGGGGCCATGCACCGTCAAATCTTGGGTGAGAACCTCCTTCCCTCAGCCAGGGCATTGAAAATGGGTCGTGGATGGGTATTCCAGCATGACAATGACCCAAAACACACGGCCAAGGCAACAAAGGAGTGGCTCAAGAAGAAGCACATTAAGGTCCTGGAGTGGCCTAGCCAGTCTCCAGACCTTAATCCCATAGAAAATCTGTGGACGGAGCTGAAGGTTCGAGTTGCCAAACGTCAGCCTCGAAACCTTAATGACTTGGAGAAGATCTGCAAAGAGGAGTGGGACAAAATCCCTCCTGAGATGTGTGCAAACCTGGTGGCCAACTACAAGAAACGTCTGACCTCTGTGATTGCCAACAAGGGTTTTGCCACCAAGTACTAAGTCATGTTTTGCAGAGGAGTCAGATACTTATTTCCCTCATTAAAATGCAAATCAATTTATAACATTTTTGACATGCGTTTTTCAGGATTTTTTTGTTGTTATTCTGTCTCTCACTGTTCAAATAAACCTACCATTAAAATTATAGACTGATCATTTCTTTGTCAGTGGGCAAACGTACAAAATCAGCAGGGGATCAAATACTTTTTTCCCCCACTGTATATGGATTATTGATAGGCGTCTTCTTATCCTTCTAGTCCTCTCAGAGCTTCATAGCAGCCATGAGGAACTTGGCTCACTGCTTCCCCAACCTTTTCCTAGCCTCCAAGCTGGAGTCAGTGCAGTACGCCCACATCACACGGCTTAACGCCGACCTCAACTGCCTCAATGACCTGTTAGAAAGGTCAGAGGTCAAGTGGAAGTATGTCATCAACCTCTGCGGCCAGGACTTCCCCCTCAGGTAAAACACCCCCTCCCCTCCCCACACTTTTACAGATTATCTTACTCATAGTAATATTGTTTTAATAATGTTTTATTGTCACATACACTGGATAGATGTAGTGAAATGTGTTGTTTTACAGGGTCAGCCATAGTAGTACGGCGCCTCTGGAGCCAATTAGGGTTAAGTGCCTTGCTCAAGAGTACATCGACAGATTATAGTTCTAGTCCTTATCTGTAGTCTTTTAAAATCGTACTTATAGTCATATACTCCTGAAATGGCAACCCTACTCTGGTCAGTAGTACACAGTATAGTCTTTATCTGTAAAGTCTTGAAAAGCACTGTACAAATGAAATGTATGATTATTATTATCATTAGGTCGAACGGTGAGCTGGTGTCGGAGCTGCAGGCGCTGAACGGTGCCAACATGCTGGAGACCTCCCGTCCCAGCGAGCTGAAGAAACAGCGCTTCCGTTTCCAGCACCAGCTGAAGGATGTGCCCTACGAGTACCGCCGCTTACCCGTCCGAACCACACAGGCCAAGACGCCGCCGCCGCACGACATTGAGATGTTCATCGGCAGCGCCTACTTCGTCTTGTCCCGTGACTTTGTCCGTTACGTCGAAACCAGCCGGGTGGCGAGGGACTTCCTGGAATGGTCAGCTGACACTTACTCTCCGGATGAACACTTCTGGGCGACGTTGACGAGAATCCCCGGTGTACCGGGAGAGATCTCCCGGTCTGCCCCAGATGTAACAGACTTGAAAAGTAAGACACGTCTGGTGAAATGGAATTATCTGGAAGGGTCTCTGTACCCTCCCTGCACTGGGACTCACATGAGGAGTGTCTGTATATATGGGGCTGCAGAGCTGCGATGGTTGCTAAACTATGGCCACTGGTTCGCTAACAAGTTTGACCCCAAAGTTGACCCGGTGCTTATCAAGTGCTTGGAGGAGAAATTGGAAGAGAAACGTAGGCAATGAAAAGGAAAAACAACTGTAAATGAAATGGGATGGGATGGGAGAATCGGTTCATTTGTTGGTTTATATGGACGATTTACCCAGCCTGCAGATGAGGTACTTTGCTCCTCTATCAACTAACTGCAAGGAATAAGACTAATTCTGAAGTGGCAGGATTTTCTTCTTTTACAAAAAAATAACTTTTTATGTCTATTGAATACGAGTTCAAACTAGTTGAACCCCACTGAAAATGAAGTGTTGAAGTTCAATTGAACTGTTCGAATAAAAGGCTTCGCCCAACTGTTCTTTAATGATGTCCAAGATGGATGTTTCAGAGGATAGTGAAACAAGACGATCGATGGCCAAAATATCTACACTGCTAGTTCTGTCACGGATATCGCAAAGAACTTGTTACTGTTGCAATAACACCTAATGGAATGTCTCATCTTGATACCAGAGCCAATGAGAAATGCATGTAGATTGAATAGACGGTAATTTATGTTATTCTCTAAGATGCTCTCACGTAGGTAAAATGTTATACTCTTTACCAAACCAACAATACCAAAGACACTCAACTGTAACAAAACGGCACATCAAAGCTGGATGTCAGGTTTTTATACATTTTCATGGAAACACTTTTTTTTTTGTATTTTAGTATTAAGAATTAGTGTTTTAGTATTTATCATCTAAATGATAGTATATATTTGTAGAGAAGGGAGTTTGATACAGCAGTAATGCAACAAGGTTTATATCTCTAAGTATAAATTATTTGTTTCTTAATAAATCTATCACTCTGAATAGTTTCTTAAGGCATAATTCATGAAGTGGTTTTACTTGGTCAGTGTATCTTGTTCCCTACCCTAGCTCACTGTCTATCCATAAGTAGGCATACACTAAGACCTATATAGTACCTGAAGTTTAGGAAGTTTAATGTGATAACTAGGCTTTGTTCTGTATTGAGGTAAATTCAGTGTTGTGTTTTGGGGTAGACACACTGTTATATGCTGGTATTCCCCTCACACTACCTGCTGCAGTTGTACTTGTACTTCTTGATACAAACTGATGTTTTAATCTCCTCTGTGACGAGTCCACAGCCCAGAGCTCCGAAGACCGAGGACTCTGCAGCACTAATATACATCAACTCTGCATTGGCCGGGCGGGAGGAGACCAGCCACTACAGCTCAGGCTGCCTAGTGTCTGGTCTACATTCTGACTCCTGGCACAGTCCTCAGAGTGCAGTTAGAGATGGAGGGAGGGAGAGATGGAGGGAGGGAGGGATGGAAGGGGGAAAGGAGGGAGGGGGGATAGGGAGAGAAGAAGGAGGAGGAGAGGAGGGAGGGAGGGAGGGAGGGAGGGAGGGAGGGAGGGAGGAGGGAGGGAGGGAGGGAGGGAGGGAGGGAGGGAGGGAGGGAGGGAGGAGGATAGGGAGAGAAGGAGGAGGAGAGGAGGGAGGGAGGGATGAAAGGGGGAAAGGAGGGAGAGGGGATAGGGAGAGGAGGAGGAGGGAGGGAGGGAAGGGGGAAAGGAGGGAGGGGGGATAGGGAGAGAAGGAGGAGGAGAGGAGGGAGGGAGGGATGAAAGGGGGAAAGGAGGGAGGGGGATAGGGAGAGAAGGAGGAGGAGGAGAGGAGGGAGCCTCTCCTACCACTGGCAGCCAATAAAGTAATGTCTCCCCTCCAGCCTGCAACGTTAAACAGATGACACAACTCAGCCCTGCTGCTGTTACCAAGCCAATGCTGATGTAGTCGGAAATGTGATCATTTGTGATGCTATGGAGCTCGTGAATCTTAATATGCCAGGTTACCACAACAAATAATGTAGCAGATAGCAGGACAACTTGTTGGTTTGTGTTGCACCCAGGGCTGACTGGCTGACTGACTGGGCCGGCTGGCTGGCCGACTGACTGGCCGGCTGACTTGCTGGTTGTTGGCTGGATGGCTGGCTGGCCCGGCTGGCTGGCCAACTGACTGGTCCGGCTGGCCCGGCTGGCTGGCCGACTGACTGGCCGGCTGACTGGCTGGTTGGTTGGCTGGATGGCTGGCTGGCCGACTGGCAGGCAGGCTGGCCGACTGGCTGGCTGGCTGGCCGACTGAATGGCTGGCCGACTGGCTGGCTGGTTGGTTGGTACTATGCTCCACTGTGTCAATCAGGTGTCGTCTTTCATAGTGGGTCTCTTAGGTTGCGTCCCTGTTCACCCTGTTCCCTATACAGTTCCCCCACAGGGCCCTGGTCAAAAGTAGTGCCCTATATAGGGGATAGGGTGCCATTTGGGACACACCCTGAATGGAGTGATGGTAGAGAGGGTGTCAAATGGAAAACATCTCGTCTCCGGGACATCATGTGTAAACACACACAGTGAGCAGTGATAGAGCTTCTTAAGGCCATTTGTTTTTTCCTGGTTATAGAAATTATTTTTTAATAATGGACCAAATTTGACTTCCAGTAATTGAATATGTTTTCACGTGATGTCTAACCAGCCATGTTATTTATGGACTGTAATACAAACTGCTAGCTGCTAGCTACCTCACTGCTTCATAATTTGTTTTGTGTGTGACAGCTGAATATTACTACTAATCACAGGAGACTGCTGAGGGGAGGAATGGTATAAAACACATGAAAACCATGTGTTTTGATGAGTTCCATATCATTCCATTTATTCCGTTCCAGCCATTACAATGAGCCCGTCCTAACCAATTAAGGTGCCACCAACCTCCTGTGATGTATCTGCTTCTAAACGATCGTACTATAGTGCAGTATCTCTGATCACCCTGCAGTCTCTCAGATCACCCTGCAGTCTCTCAGATCACCCTGCAGTCTCTCAGATCACCCTGCAGTCTCTCTGACCACCCAGCAGTCTCTCTGATCACCCTGCAGTCTCTCAGATCACCCTGCAGTCTCTCTGATCACCCAGCAGTATCTCTGATCACCCAGCACTCTCTCTGATCACCCAGCACTCTCTCTGATCACCCAGCACTCTCTCTGATCACCCAGCACTCTCTCTGATCACCCAGCACTCTCTCTGATCACCCAGCACTCTCAGATCACCCTGCAGTCTTTATCTCCCTGCAGTCTCGCTGATCTCCCTGCAGTCTCGCTGATCTCCCTGCAGTCTTGCTGATCTCCCTGCAGTCTCTGTGTCTGGCAGTTGTTAAACTGAACATTAATATTACAGTAGAGTATTGATTAATGTGTCACACACACACACACACACACACACACACACACACACACACACACACACACACACACACACACACATACATACAGGCACACGCACACACCCACAGGTGCCTAGATAAACCGTACATTGGAGTATTGATTCATGAGGAGACAAAGGTCGCTAAAAGGTCTCTAATTGGCCCCCAGGTGATCACCAGACAGGAAACAGCTGGTGTGAAGCTCACTGATTGGTCTGGTAATGGAGGGGATTCCCCCATATTTCTCTAATGTAAAGGTCCCTGAGCCATAACAACATCCTGGTCACAGACTTATTTGTGCTGACCATAGGAGTTGGCAAAACAGCACAAACAAATCTGCGACCAGGCTACCACTAAAAGACTTGAGATATAGCTAGTTTACCAAGGTGACAGTAGAACCAGCACTAAAGAACAGTTGCCTTTAACAACAGAGACCGATCTACGGCACACCACCTTTAAGCTGTTTTAGGTGCAGCACGTGTCATGCATAGAAAGAGAGAGCGGGAGAGTGGAGAGGTGTCATGCATAGAAAGAGGGAGAGAGGAGAGGTGTCATGCATAGGAAGAGGGAGAGAGGAGAGGTGTCATGCATAGGAAGAGGGAGAGAGTAGAGGTGTCATGCATAGAGAGGGAGGAGAGGTGTCATGCATAGAGAGGGAGGAGAGGTGTCATGCATAGAGGGAGAGAGGGGAAATGGCATGCATAGAGAGAGGAGAGGTGTCATGCATAGAGAGAGGAGAGAGGAGAGGTGGCATGCATAGAGAGGTGGCATGCATAGAGAGGGAGAGAGGAGAGGTGGCATGCATAGAGAGGGAGAGAGGAGAGGTGGCATGCATGGAGAGGGAGAGAGGAGAGGTGGCATGCATGGAGAGGTGGCATGCATGGAGAGGGAGAGAGGAGAGGTGGCATGCATGGAGAGGTGGCATGCATAGAGAGGGAGAGGAGAGGTGGCATCAGCCCATCTGAGACAGGTGTTTTGTCCATTGAGCATCAGCTCCTGACAATGACCTCAATTCATCCTTGTTGTACAGCGTTTAGGGTGGTAGAGGACAGGTGAAATGAGAACATGAAACCTCTGCTCTCTGTCTGTCTCCAGGTACACACACACACAATGAACAATAAGCGTCATTATCTTTCCCCTCTGCTGGTATGTTGGACTTGACCCAAGTTGAGTTGGGGTTTTTTTCTCTTCTCTCTTTATGACAGACTTGCTCTCTTCCTGACAGACTGGCTCTCTTCCTGACAGACTGGCTCTCTTCCTGACAGACTGGCTCTCTTCCTGACAGACTGGCTCTCTTCCTGACAGACTGGCTCTCTTCCTGACAGACTGGCTCTCTTCCTGACAGACAGGCTCTCTTCCTGACAGACAGGCTCTCTTCCTGACAGACTGGCTCTCTTCCTGACAGACTGGCTCTCTTCCTGACAGACTGGCTCTCCTTATGACAGACTGGCTCTCTTCCTGACAGACGGGCTCTCCTTATGACAGACGGGCTCTCCTTATGACAGACTGGCTCTCTTCCTGACAGACTGGCTCTCTTCCTGACAGACTGGCTCTCTTCCTGACAGACTGGCTCTCTTCCTGACAGACTGGCTCTCCTTATGACAGACGGGCTCTCCTTATGACAGACTGGCTCTCCCTATGACAGACTGGCTCTCCCTATGACAGACTGGCTCTCCTTCCTGACAGACTGGCTCTCCTTCCTGACAGACTGGCTCTCCCTATGACAGACTGGCTCTCCTTCCTGACAGACTGGCTCTCCTTATGACAGACTGGCTCTCCTTATGACAGACTGGCTCTCCCTATGACAGACTGGCTCTCTTCCTGACAGACTGGCTCTCCTTATGACAGACTGGCTCTCCCTATGACAGACTGGCTCTCTTCCTGACAGACTGGCTCTCCCTATGACAGACGGGCTCTCCTTATGACAGACTGGCTCTCTTCCTGACAGACTGCTCTCTACCTGACAGACTGGCTCTCTTCCTGACAGACTGTCTCTCTTCCTGACAGACTGTCTCTCTTCCTGACAGACTGGCTCTCCCTATGACAGACTGGCTCTCCTTATGACAGACTGGCTCTCCCTATGACAGACTGGCTCTCTTCCTGACAGACTGGCTCTCCCTATGACAGACGAGCTCTCCTTATGACAGACTGGCTCTCTTCCTGACAGACTGGCTCTCCCTATGACAGACTGGCTCTCCAACTACTGTGGTACTATGTCATCTTGACTACTTTTTGATCATCAGAGGCTGAGCCTTCGGGGTGGTTTTGTCTGTTTGTGTGCTACAAATTAAAGACGGGAGAATGACCTCGCTCACCCCATTCAGTAATTACTTCCCTGACTTAATACATTAGACTGTGACTCACAGTTCCAAGATTGTTTGTCACAAAAATAGGAATGAAAAACATTCTGTCCAGACAGAAGCCCTTCCAGAGGACCTGTTCTGTTCTGTCCAGACAGAAGCCCTTCCAGAGGACCTGTTCTGTTCTGTCCAGACAGAAGCCCTTCCAGAGGACCTGTTCTGTTCTGTCCAGACAGAAGCCCTTCCACAGGTTCTGTTCTGTCCAGACAGAAGCCCTTCCAGAGGACCTGTTCTGTTCTGTCCAGACAGAAGCCCTTCCAGAGGACCTGTTCTGTTCTGTCCAGACAGAAGCCCTTCCACAGGTTCTGTTCTGTCCAGACAGAAGCCCTTCCAGAGGACCTGTTCTGTTCTGTCCAGACAGAAGCCCTTCCAGAGGACCTGTTCTGTTCTGTCCAGACAGAAGCCCTTCCACAGGACCTGTTCTGTTCTGTCCAGACAGAAGCCCTTCCAGAGGACCTGTTCTGTTCTGTCCAGACAGAAGCCCTTCCAGAGGACCTGTTCTGTTCTGTCCAGACAGAAGCCCTTCCAGAGGACCTGTTCTGGTTTTATATTTAATCTGAAGTTGGAACACATTTTATAACAAAATATGAACTGTTGTGATATAGAATCAGCATCTGATCTGGTCATAGGGCTGGGCCACATGTTAAGACGAGGTCGGTCTGAACGCCGTTTCACTGAGTGGACTCCAATCTTATTTCTCATGCATTTAGGGGACCTGGGAGACCCACTGAAGTTAGTAGCAGTACTGTGAGAAGAGGATCCACAGTAAAACCCTGTCACTTTCTGTTGCTATCCAAGGAGTGAAGATCACTGTTCAAAGTCATAGTGTGTTTACCACGGCATTAAGGATCCGCCCCTTTTTTAATCATCTTTTCCGTTGGTTGAAGTATGCATTATGATGAATGGACTCTCTCCGGTCCATAGTAGGTGTATGGACTCTCTCCGGTCCATAGTAGGTGAATGGACTCTCTCCGGTCCATAGTAGGTGTATGGACTCTCTCCGGTCCATAGTAGGTGTATGGACTCTCTCCGGTCCATAGTAGGTGTATGGACTCTCTCCGGTCCATAGTAGGTGTATGGACTCTCTCCGGTCCCATAGTAGGTGTATGGACTCTCTCTGGCCCATAGTAGGTGTATGGACTCTCTCTGGTCCATAATAGGTGTATGGACTCTCTCCGGCCCATAATAGGTGGAGATAGATCATCCCTGTAATGCGGCTTCTTTCAGTTTGATCCAATCAGTGTGTTAATGTAATCAGTGTGTTAATTGAATCTGGAGCCAGGGGATGCTGCTGGTCATATGAGAGCCATTATACTGACTTTAATAGGGGCAGCGTGAAATGAGAAGACATGGGCTTGCCTCCCAAATGACACCCCATTCCCTATATATTGCAATACTTTTAACCGGGGTCCATAGGGCTCAGGGTCCAAAGTAGTGCACTATATAGGGAATAGGGCTCTGGTCTAAAGTAGTGCACTATATAGGGAATAGGGCTCTGGTCTAAAGTAGTGCACTATATAGGGAATAGGGCTCTGGTCTAAAGTAGTGCACTATATAGGGAATAGGGCTCTGGTCTATAGTAGTGCACTATATAGGGAATAGGGCTCTGGTCTAAAGTAGTGCACTATATAGGGAATAGGGCTCTGGTCTATAGTAGTGCACTATATAGGGAATAGGGCTCTGGTCTATAGTAGTGCACTATATAGGGAATAGGGCTCTGGTCTAAAGTAGTGCACCATATAGGGAATAGGTCTCTGGTCTAAAGTAGTGCACTATATAGGGAATAGGTCTCTGGTCTAAAGTAGTGCACTATATAGGGAATAGGTCTCTGGTCTAAAGTAGTGCACTATATAGGGAATAGGTCTCTGGTCTAAAGTAGTGCACTATATAGGGAATAGGACCATTTGGAATGCAGGGTTTGAGGAGAGGGAAACGAACATTTCAATGTTCCCAATTCTGTAACCAAGTCAAAATATAACATTTACATTTACGTCATTTAGCAGATGCTCTTATCCAGTGGTAATTAATCCGTCAATCCTTATTTCATTGAACTGTAGCAGCTGAAGAGTAAAGTGTACTTACGCTCCATGACTCAGTAGGAGACAGCATTTTCTGACATCCGTATGACAATAACCATAGGAGTTGCCAAGACAACCAACAATGAGATTAAACACAAGTTCCTGCCTGAATGTCATGATGTCACCAGTCTGGGCCGGGGGCGGGGCCGGGGGTGAGCATTACATCTGGTCCTTGAGGAGGACAGCACATTTTGTTCACATCCTGCTGACTTGTTTGTACTGTCTCAATATGACTCTTTTAAGAAGAGAGGCTCCATCCAAAATGGAATCCTATAGTTCCTAGTAGTGTGCCATTTCAGATGTGTCCAGAGGGTGTGAGATCTGAAGGGCCTGTTCCGTAGACGTTGTCCTGTCCATGTTGTAATAAAACTGTCAGTGTGTTAGACTACGAGCTATGATGAGACACACAGCAAAGGGCGGAGGAGACAGGCCAGAGTAGCGTCTTGGGGGAATCACACCCAAGTTGCAGAAGGCTTGAGGCTAGGGCTGAGAGCCATTCATGAGGAATGGAGAGAGACTTCTGAGGACATTACTAAGAAGTACCATTGTGGCGATTGGTCTTATGTTAACTCCAGTACAATGCTCTCTTCTTCAGAGTTGAACTGTCATGTGCTTCTGTCTCAGAGATGGACTGTTATTGACAGGGAATCTAATTTACACCACGGTCAGTTTCACGCTCCATGGCAAGGTGAACATGTCACCCTAGACCTCATTTCAGAAGCTTGTTATGACGTCTTAGGGCCAGTTTCCTCAGACACAAATTAAGCCTAGTCTTGGATATAAAAGTGCTTTCATTGGAGATTCTCTGGCCTGGTTTAATCCGTATGTGGGAAACCAGTCCTTGGAGCCTAAGTTTTCTACCTTTTGACCGCTCCCTTATTTAATCACGACACAACATACACCAACCAATACACTTATATGTTTTACACTTCTGACCAGGGAGCATTCAAACTCAGAATAGTTATTTCCACTGAAAGAGTTAAGCCAAGTCATGGCTAGAGCTCGTATTAAAAAAAGAGTTGATCTAGGATCAGATCCCTTCTGTCCATAAAGACGTATTCAATAGGATCTAAAGAGTAAAACCTGATCCAAGATCAGCACTTCTACTCTGAGAGTCTTTGTGACTATGGTCCCAGAGCCCCGTGTGTTGCCAGATTCAGCTTGGTCAGACCTGGTTGACTGCTGTTGTCATCGCTGCCATCATCTTCGTCCCTACTGGGTTACCGTGGTGACGAAGGTTCGTCCTGAGGCCCCTGACAGACGAGCAGCGCCATGGCGACCCGGGAGCACCTCGCCACGGAAACAACAAAGAGCCTTTCTTCCCTCCAACCCGGAGGGTAGGGGTAGTAGGGACAGGGAGAGGGGTAGTGGGGACAGAGAGAAGAGGGTAGGGCTAGTAGGGACAGGGAGAGGGGTAGTGGGGACGGGGAGAGGAGGGTAGGGCTAGTAGGGACAGGGAGAGGGGTAGTGGGGACGGGGAGAGGAGGGTAGGGCTAGTAGGGACAGGGAGAGGGGTAGTAGGGACAGAGAGAAGAGGGTAGGGCTAGTAGGGACAGGGAGAGGGGTAGTGGGGACAGGGAGAGGGGTAGTGGGGACAGGGAGAGGGGTAGTGGGGACAGAGAGAAGAGGGCAGGGTAGTGGGGACAGGGATAATTAGTAGTGTGGACAGGGAGAGGGGTAGTGTGGACAGGAAGAGGGGTAGTGTGGACAGGGAGAGGGGTAGTGGGGACAGGGGTAGTTAGTAGTGGGGACAGGGAGAGTAGGACAGGGGTGGTTAGTAGTGGGGACAGGGGTAGTTAGTAGAGGGGACAGGGGTAGTTAGTAGTGGGGACAGGGAGAGTAGGACAGGGGTAGTTAGTAGTGGGGACAGGGGTAGTTAGTAGAGGGGACAGGGGTAGTTAGTAGTGGGGACAGGGGTAGTTAGTAGTGGGGACAGGGGTAGTTAGTAGAAGGGAAAGGGAGAGTAGGACAGGGACAGTTAGTAGTGGGGACAGGGAGAGGGGTAGTGGGGACAGGGATAGTTAGTAGTGGGGACAGGGAGAGGGGTAGTGGGGACAGGAGTAGTTAGTAGAGGGGACAGGGGTAGTTAGTAGAGGGGACAGGGAGAGGGGTAGTGGGGACAGGGATAGTTAGTAGTGGGGACAGGGAGAGGGGTAGTGGGGACAGGGAGAGGGTAGTGGGGACAGAGAGAAGAGGGCAGGGTAGTGGGGACAGGGATAGTTAGTAGAGGGGACAGGGAGAGGGGTAGTGGGGACAGAGAGAAGAGGGCAGGGTAGTGGGGACAGGGATAGTTAGTAGTGGGGACAGGGAGAGGGGTAGTGGGGACAGGAGTAGTTAGTAGTGGGGATAGGGATAGTTAGTAGAGGGGACAGGGAGAGGGGTAGTGGGGACAGGAGTAGTTAGTAGTGGGGACAGGGAGAGGGGTAGTGGGGACAGGGAGAGGGGTAGTGGGGACAGGGAGAGGGGTAGTGGGGACAGGGAGAGGTGTAGTGGGGACAGGGAGAGGGGTAGTGGGGACAGGGAGAGGGGTAGTGGGGACAGGGATAGTTAGTAGAGGGGACAGGGAGAGTAGGACAGGGGTAGTTGGTAGAGGGGACAGGGGTAGTTAGTAGAGGGGACAGGGAGAGTAGGACAGGGGTAGTTAGTAGAGGGGACAGGGAGAGTAGGACAGGGGGAGTTAGTAGAGGGGACAGGGGTAGTTAGTAGTGGGTACAGGGGTAGTTAGTAGAGGGGACAGGGTGAGTAGGACAGGGGTAGTTAGTAATGGGGACAGGGGTAGTTAGTAGAGGGGACAGGGCGAGTAGGACAGGGGGAGTTAGTAGAGGGGACAGGGGTAGTTAGTAGTGGGTACAGGGGTAGTTAGTAGAGGGGACAGGGTGAGTAGGACAGGGGTAGTTAGTAATGGGGACAGGGGTAGTTAGTAGTGGGGACAGGGGAAGTTAGTAGAGGGGACAGGGAGAGTAGGACAGGGGTAGTTAGTAGTGGGGACAGGGGTAGTTAATAGAGGGGACAGGGAGAGTAGGACAGGGAGGGTTAGTAGTGGGGACAGGGGTAGTTAGTAGAGAGGACAGGGGTAGTTAGTAGAGGGGACAGGGAGAGTAGGACAGGGGTAGTTAGTAGTGAGGACAGGGGTAGTTAGTAGAGAGGACAGGGTAGTTAGTAGTGGGGACAGGGAGAGTAGGACAGGGGTAGTTAGTAGTGGGGACAGGGAGAGGGGTAGTGGGGACAGGGATAGTTAGTAGTGGGGACAGGGAGAGTAGGACAGGGGCGGTTAGTAGAGGGGACAGGGGTAGTTAGTAGAGGGGACAGGGAGAGTAGGACAGGGGTAGTTAGTAGTGGGGACAGGGGTAGTTAGTAGAGAGGACAGGGGTAGTTAGTAGAGGGGACAGGGAGAGTAGGACAGGGGTAGTTAGTAGTGGGGACAGGGGTAGTTAGTAGAGGGGACAGGGAGAGTAGGACAGGGGTAGTTAGTAGTGGGGACAGGGGTAGTTAGTAAAGGTGACAGGGAGAGTAGGACAGGGGTAGTTAGTAGAGGGGACAGGGGTAGTTAGTAGTGGGGACAGGGGTAGTTAGTAGTGGGGACAGGGCGAGTAGGACAGGGGTAGTTAGTAGAGGGAAAAGGGAGAGTAGGACAGGGATGGTTAGTAGTGGGGACAGGGAGAGGGGTAGTGGGGACAGGGATAGTTAGTAGTGGGGACAGGGGTAGTTAGTAGAGGGGACAGGGAGAGGGGTAGTGGGGACAGGGGTAGTTAGTAGTGGCGACAGGGGTAGTTAGTAGAGAGGACAGGGGTAGTGGGGACAGGGGTAGTTAGTAGTGGGGACAGGGGTAGTTAGTAGAGAGGACAGGGGTAGTTAGTAGAGGGGACAGGGAGAGTAGGACAGGGGTAGTTAGTAGTGGGGACAGGGGTAGTTAGTAGAGGTGACAGGGAGAGTAGGTCAGGGGTAGTTAGTAGAGGGGACAGGGGTAGTTAGTAGTGGGGACAGGGGTAGTTAGTAGTGGGGACAGGGAGAGGGGTAGTGGGGACAGGGAGAGGGGTAGTGGGGACAGGGAGAGGGGTAGTGGGGACAGAGAGAAGAGGGCAGGGTAGTGGGGACAGGGAGAAGGGTAGTGGGGACAGGAGTAGTTAGTAGTGGGGACAGGGAGAGGTGTAGTGGGGACAGGGAGAGGTGTAGTGGGGACAGGGAGAGGTGTAGTGGGGACAGGGAGAGGGGTAGTGGGGACAGGGAGAGGGGTAGTGGGGACAGGGAGAGATGTAGTGGGGACAGGGAGAGGTGTAGTGGGGACAGGGAGAGGGGTAGTGGGGACAGGGAGAGGGGTAGTGGGGACAGGGATAGTTAGTAGAGGGGACAGGGAGAGTAGGACAGGGGTAGTTAGTAGAGGGGACAGGGAGAGTAGGACAGGGGTAGTTAGTAGAGGGGACAGGGGTATTTAGTAGAGGGGACAGGGGTAGTTAGTAGAGGGTACAGGGAGAGTAGGACAGGGGTAGTTAGTAGAGGGGACAGGGGTAGTTAGTAGAGGGGACAAGGGTAGTTAGTAGTGGTGACAGGGGTAGTTAGTAGTGGGGACAGGGGTAGTTAGTAGTGGGGAAAGGGAGAGTAGGACAGGGGTAGTTAGGACAGGGATGGTTAGTAGTGGGGACAGGGAGAGGGGTAGTGGGGACAGGGAGGTTAGTATTTACATTACATTTAAGTCATTTAGCAGACGCTCTTATCCAGAGCGACTTACAAAATGGTGCATTCACCTTATGATATCCAGTGGAACAACCACTTTACAATAGTGCATCTAAATCTTTTAAGGGGGGGGGGGGGGGGGTTAGAATGATTACTTTATCCTATCCTAGGTATTCCTTAAAGAGGTGGGGTTTCAGGTGTCTCCAGAAGGTGGTGATTGACTCTGCTGTCCTGGCGTCGTGAGGGAGCTTGTTCCACCATTGGGGTGCCAGGGCAGCGAACAGTTTTGACTGGGCTGAGCGGGAACTGTGCTTCCTCAGAGGTATGGGGGCCAGCAGGCCAGTGGTGGATGAACGCAGTGCCCTTGTTTGGGTGTAGGGCCTGATCAGAGCCTGAAGGTATGGAGGTGCCGTTCCCTTCACAGCTCCGTAGGCAATCACCATGGTCTTGTAGCGGATGCGAGCTTCAACTGGAAGCCAGTGGAGAGAGCGGAGGAGCGGGGTGACGTGAGAGAACTTGGGAAGGTTGAACACCAGACGGGCTGCGGCGTTCTGGATGAGTTGTAGGGGTTTAATGGCACAGGCAGGGAGCCCAGGTCAACAGCGAGTTGCAGTAATCCAGACGGGAGATGACAAGTGCCTGGATTAGGACCTGCGCCGCTTCCTGTGTGAGGCAGGGTCGTACTCTGCGAATGTTGTAGAGCATGAACCTACAGGATCGGGTCACCGCCTTGATGTTAGTGGAGAACGACAGGGTGTTGTCCAGGATCACGTCAAGGTTCTTAGCACTCTGGGAGGAGGACACAAGGGAGTTGTCAACCGTGATGGCGAGATCATGGAACGGGCAGTCCTTCCCCGGGAGGAAGAGCAGCTCTGTCTTGCCGAGGTTCAGCTTGAGCTGGTGATCCGTCATCCACACTGATATGTCTGACAGACATGCAGAGATGCGATTCGCCGCCTGGTTATCAGAAGAGGGAAAGGAGAAGATTAATTGTGTGTCGTCTGCATAGCAATGATAGGAGAGACCATGTGAGGATATGACAGAGCCAAGTGACTTGGTGTATAGCGAGAATAGGAGAGGGCCTAGAACAGAGCCCTGGGGGACACCAGTGGTGAGAGCGCATGGTGCGGAGACAGATTCTCGCCACGCCACCTGGTAGGAGCGACCTGTCAGGTAGGACGCAATCCAAGCGTGGGCCGCGCCGGAGATGCCCAACTCGGAGAGGGTGGAGAGGAGGATCTGATGGTTCACAGTATCAAAGGCAGCAGATAGGTCTAGAAGGATGAGAGCAGAGGAGAGAGAGTTAGCTTTAGCAGTGCGGAGAGCCTCCGTGACACAGAGAAGAGCAGTCTCAGTTGAATGCCCAGTCTTGAAACCTGACTGATTAGGATCAAGAAGGTCATTCTGCGAGAGATAGCAGGAGAGCTGGCCAAGGACGGCACGTTCAAGAGTTTTGGAGAGAAAAGAAAGAAGGGATACTGGTCTGTAGTTGTTGACATCGGAGGGATCGAGTGTAGGTTTTTTCAGAAGGGGTGCAACTCTCGCTCTCTTGAAGACGGAAGGGACGTAGCCAGCGGTCAAGGATGAGTTGATGAGCGAGGTGAGGTTAGTAGTGGGGACAGGGGTAGTTAGTAGAGGGGACAGGGAGAGGGGTAGTGGGGACAGGGGTAGTTAGTAGTGGCGACAGGGGTAGTTAGTAGAGAGGACAGGGGTAGTGGGGACAGGGGTAGTTAGTAGTGGGGACAGGGGTAGTTAGTAGAGAGGACAGGGGTAGTTAGTAGAGGGGACAGGGAGAGTAGGACAGGGGTAGTTAGTAGTGGGGACAGGGGTAGTTAGTAGAGGTGACAGGGAGAGTAGGACAGGGGTAGTTAGTAGAGGGGACAGGGGTAGTTAGTAGTGGGGACAGGGGTAGTTAGTAGTGGGGACAGGGTGAGTAGGACAGGGGTAGTTAGTAGAGGGGAAAGGGAGAGTAGGACAGGGATAGTTAGTAGTGGGGACAGGAGAGGGGTAGTGGGGACAGTGATAGTTAGTAGTGGGGACAGGGGTAGTTAGTAGAGGGGACAGGGAGAGGGGTAGTGGGGACAGGGGTAGTTAGTAGTGGGGACAGGGAGAGGGGTAGTGGGGACAGGGAGAGGGGTAGTGGGGACAGAGAGAAGAGGGCAGGGTAGTGGGGACAGGGAGAAGGGTAGTGGGGACAGGAGTAGTTAGTAGTGGGGACAGGGAGAGGTGTAGTGGGGACAGGGAGAGGTGTAGTGGGGACAGGGAGAGGGGTAGTGGGGACAGGGAGAGGTGTAGTGGGGACAGGGAGAGGGGTAGTGGGGACAGGGAGAGGTGTAGTGGGGACAGGGAGAGGTGTAGTGGGGACAGGGAGAGGTGTAGTGGGGACAGGGAGAGGTGTAGTAGGGACAGGGAGAGGGGTAGTGGGGACAGGGAGAGGGGTAGTGGGGACAGGGATAGTTAGTAGAGGGGACAGGGAGAGTAGGACAGGGGTATTTAGTAGAGGGGACAGGGAGAGTAGGACAGGGGTAGTTAGTAGAGGGGACAGGGGTATTTAGTAGAGGGGACAGGGGTAGTTAGTAGAGGGTACAGGGAGAGTAGGACAGGGGTAGTTAGTAGAGGGGACAGGGGTAGTTAGTAGAGGGGACAAGGGTAGTTAGTAGTGGTGACAGGGGTAGTTAGTAGTGGGGACAGGGCGAGTAGGACAGGGGTAGTTAGTAGAGGGGACAGGGGTAGTTAGTAGAGGGGACAGGGAGAGGGGTAGTGGGGACAGGGGTAGTTAGTAGTGGGGACAGGGGTAGTTAGTAGAGAGGACAGGGGTAGTTAGTAGAGGGGACAGGGAGAGTAGGACAGGGTTAGTTAGTAGTGAGGACAGGGGTAGTTAGTAGAGAGGACAGGGGTAGTTAGTAGAGAGGACAGGGGTAGTTAGTAGAGGGGACAGGGAGAGTAGGACAGGGGTAGTTAGTAGTGGGGACAGGGAGAGGGGTAGTGGGGACAGGGATAGTTAGTAGTGGGGACAGGGGGAGTAGGACAGGGGGAGTTAGTATTGGGGTCAGGGGTAGTTAGTAGAGAGGACAGGGGTAGTTAGTAGAGGGACAGGGAGAGTAAGACAGGGGTAGTTAGTAGTTGGGAGAGGGGTAGTTAGTAGAGGGGACAGGGAGAGTAGGACAGGGGTAGTTAGTAGTGGGGACAGGGGTAGTTAGTAGTGGGGACAGGGGTAGTTAGTAGTGGGGACAGGGAGAGTAGGACAGGGGTAGTTAGTAGAGGGGAAAGGGAGAGTAGGACAGGGATAGTTAGTAGTGGGGACAGGGAGAGGGGTAGTGGGGACAGGGATAGTTAGTAGTGGGGACAGGGGTAGTTAGGAGAGGGGTAGTGGGGACAGGGGTAGTTAGTAGTGGGGACAGGGAGAGGGGTAGTGGGGACAGGGAGAGGGGTAGTGGGGACAGGGAGAGGGGTAGTGGGGACAGAGAGAAGAGGGCAGGGTAGTGGGGACAGGGATAGTTAGTAGAGGGGACAGGGAGAGGGGTAGTGGGGACAGGAGCAGTTAGTAGTGGGGACAGGGAGAGGTGTAGTGGGGACAGGGAGAGGTGTAGTGGCGACAGGGAGAGGGGTAGTGGGGACAGGGAGAGGGGTAGTGGGGACAGGGATAGTTAGTAAAGGGGACAGGGAGAGTAGGACAGGGGTAGTTAGTTGAGGGGACAGGGGTAGTTAGTAGAGGGGACAGGGGGAGTTAGTAGAGGGGACAGGGAGAGTAGGACAGGGGTAGTTAGTAGAGGGGACAGGGGTAGTTAGTAGAGGGGACAGGGAGAGGGGTAGTGGGGACAGGGATAGTTAGTAGAGGGGACAAGGAGAGGGGTAGTGGGGACAGGGATAGTTAGTAGTGGGGACAGGGAGAGTAGGACAGGGGTAGTTAGTAGAGGGGACAGGGGTAGTTAGTAGAGGGGACAGGGGTTGTTAGTAGTGGGGACAGGGGTAGTTAGTAGAGAGGACAGGGGTAGTTAGTAGTGGGGACAGGGAGAGTAGGACAGGGGGAGTTAGTAGTGAGGACAGGGTTGGTTAGTAGAGAGGACAGGGGTAGTTAGTAGAGGGGACAGGGAGAGTAGGACAGGGGTAGTTAGTAGTGGGGACAGGGAGAGGGGTAGTGGGGACAGGGGTAGTTAGTAGAGAGGACAGGGATAGTTACTAGAGGGGACAGGGAGAGTAGGACAGGGGTAGTTAGTAGTGGGGACAGGGGTAGTTAGTAGAGAGGACAGGGGTAGTTAGTAGAGGGGACAGGGAGAGTAGGACAGGGGTAGTTGGTAGTGGGGACAGGGGTAGTTAGTAGAGGGGACAGGGAGAGTAGGACAGGGGTAGTTAGTAGTTGGGACAGGGGTAGTTAGTAGAGGGGACAGGGGTAGTTAGTAGTTGGGGACAGGGGTAGTTAGTAGTGGGGACAGGGCGAGTAGGACAGGGGTAGTTAGTAGAGGGGACAGGGGTAGTTAGTAGTGGGGACAGGGGTAGTTAGTAGTGGTGACAGGGCGAGTAGGACAGGGGTAGTTAGTAGAGGGGACAGGGGTAGTTAGTAGTGGGGACAGGGGTAGTTAGTAGTGGGGACAGGGGTAGTTAGTAGTGGGGAAAGGGAGAGTAGGACAGGGGTAGTTAGTAGTGGGGACAGGGGTAGTTAGTAGTGGGGAAAGGGAGAGTAGGACAGGGGTGGTTAGTAGAGGGGACAGGGGTAGTTAGTAGTGGGGACAGGGAGAGTAGGACAGGGGTAGTTAGTAGTGGGGACAGGGGTAGTTAGTAGTGGGGACAGGGGTAGTTAGTAGAGGGGACAGGGGTAGTTAGTAATGGGGACATGGAGAGTAGGACAGGGGTAGTTAGTAGAGGGGACAGGGGTAGTTAGTAGTGGGGACAGGGGTAGTTAGTAGTGGGGACAGGGGTAGTTAGTAGTGGGGAAAGGGAGAGTAGGACAGGGATAGTTAGTAGTGGGGAAAGGGAGAGTAGGACAGGGGTAGTTATTAGAGGGGACAGGGGTAGTTAGTAGTGGGGAAAGGGAGAGTAGGACAGGGGTTGTTAGTAGAGGGGACAGGGGTAGTTAGTAATGGGGACATGGAGAGTAGGACAGGGGTAGTTAGTAGTGGGGACAGGGGTAGTTAGTAGAGGGGACAGGGGTAGTTAGTAATGGGGACATGGAGAGTAGGACAGGGGTAGTTAGTAGAGGGGACAGGGGTAGTTAGTAGTGGGGACAGGGGTAGTTAGTAGTGGGGACATGGGTAGTTAGTAGTGGGGAAAGGGAGAGTAGGACAGGGGTAGTTAGTAGTGGGGAAAGGGAGAGTAGTACAGGGGTAGTTAGTAGAGGGGACAGGGGTAGTTAGTAGTGGGGAAAGGGAGAGTAGGACAGGGGTTGTTAGTAGAGGGGACAGGGTTAGTTAGTAATGGGGACATGGAGTGTAGGACAGGGGTAGTTAGTAGAGGGGACAGGGGTAGTTAGTAGTGGTGAAAGGGAGAGTAGGACAGGGGTAGTTAGTAGAGGGGACAGGGGTAGTTAGTAGTGGGGAAAGGGAGAGTAGGACAGGGGTAGTTAGTAGAGGGGACAGGGGTAGTTAGTAGTGGTGAAAGGGAGAGTAGGACAGGGGTAGTTAGTAGAGGGGACAGGGGTAGTTAGTAGAGGGGACAGGGGTAGTTAGTAGAGGGGACAGGGGTAGTTAGTAGTGGTGATAGGGAGAGTAGGACAGGGGTAGTTAGTAGAGGGGACAGGGGTAGTTAGTAGTGGTGAAAGGGAGAGTAGGACAGGGGTAGTTAGTAGAGGGGACAGGGGTAGTTAGTAGAGGGGACAGGGGTAGTTAGTAGAGGGGACAGGGGTAGTTAGTAGTGGGGAAAGGGAGAGTAGGACAGGGGTAGTTAGTAGAGGGGACAGGGGTAGTTAGTAGTGGGGAAAGGGAGAGTAGGACAGGGGTAGTTAGTAGAGGGGACAGGGGTAGTTAGTAGTGGGAAAGGGAGAGTAGGACAGGGGTAGTTAGTAGAGGGGACAGGGGTAGTTAGTAGTGGGGACAGGGGTAGTTAGTAGTGGGGACAGGGGTAGTTAGTAGTGGGGAAAGGGGTAGTTAGTAGAGGGGACAGTGGTAGTTAGTAGAGGGGACAGGGGTAGTTAGTAGTGGGGAAAGGGGTAGTTAGTAGAGGGGACAGGGGTAGTTAGTAGAGGGGACAGGGGTAGTTAGTAGAGGGGAAAGGGAGAGTAGGACAGGGGTAGTTAGTAGAGGGGACAGGGGTAGTTAGTAGTGGGGAAAGGGGTAGTTAGTAGAGGGGACAGGGGTAGTTAGTAGTGGGGAAAGGGGTAGTTAGTAGAGGGGACAGGGGTAGTTAGTAGAGGGGACAGGGGTAGTTAGTAGAGGGGACAGGGGTAGTTAGTAGTGGGGAAAGGGGTAGTTAGTAGAGGGGACAGGGGTAGTTAGTAGTGGGGAAAGGGGTAGTTAGTAGAGGGGACAGGGGTAGTTAGTAGAGGGGACAGGGGTAGTTAGTAGAGGGGAAAGGGAGAGTAGGACAGGGGTAGTTAGTAAAGGGGACAGGGGTAGTTAGTAGTGGGGACAGGGGTAGTTAGTAGAGGGGACAGGGGTAGTTAGTAGAGGGGACAGGGGTAGTTAGTAGTGGGGAAAGGGTAGGGCCTAGAAGGCCATAAAACGCTGTACCCCCCTCCCTTACTTCTGACATCCTGGTCAAAGCTTCTGTTTTGCAAAAAGTCTCATCTTACCTTAGCTCATGTTTGTTTTCACCCATTTTCTCTCTCTCTCAATTCAATTCAATTTAAGGGGCTTTTTTGGCATGGGAAATATATGTTGACATTGCCAAAGCTAGTGAAATAGCTGATAAACAAAAATGAAATAAACAACAAATGAACAGTAAACATTACACTCACAGAAGTTCCAAAGGAATAGAGACATTATGGCTATATACAGTGTTGTGACAATGTGTAAATAGTTACCAAGTACAAAACGTGAAAAGAAATTAACATAAATATGGGTTGGATATACAATGGTGTTTGCTCTGGTTGCCTTTTTCTTGTGGCAACAAGTCACAAATCTTCCTGCTGTGATGGCATACTGTGGTATTTCACCCAGTAGATATGGGAGTTTATCAAGGTTAGGAAGTGCAGCTCAGTTTCCACCTCATTTTGTGGGCCGTGTGCACATAGCCTGTCTTCTCGAGAGTTGGGTCTGCCTACGGTGGCCTTTCTCAATAGCAAGGCTCACTGAGTCTGTATGTAGTCAAAGCTTTCCTTCATTTTGGGTCAGTCACAGTGGTCAGGTATTCTGCCACTGTGTACTCTCTGTTTAGGGCCAAATAGCATTCTAGTTTCCTCTGTTTTTAAAAATTCTTTCCAATGTGTCAAGTAATGATCTTTTTGTTTTCTCATGATTTGGTTGGGTCTAATTGTGTTGCTGTCCTGTGGCTCTGTGGGGTCTGTTTGTGAACAGAGCCCCAGGACCAGCTTGCTTAGGGGACTCTTCTCCAGGTTCATTTCTCTGTAGGTGATGGCTTTGTTAAGGAAGGTTTGGGAATCGCTTCTTTTTAGATGGTTGTAGAATTTTACTGCTCTTTTCTGGATTTTGATCATTAGCGGGTGTCGGCCTAATTCTGCTCTGTATGCATTATTTGGTGTTTTACATTGTACACTGATGGTATTTTATTTTGGGGCGGCAGGTAGCCTAGTGGTTAGAGCGTTGGATCCCCGAGCTGACAAGGTAAAAATCTGTCGTTCTGCCCCTGAACAAGGCAGTTAACCCACTGTTCCTAGACTGTCATTGAATATAAGAATTTGTTCTTAACTTGCCTAGTAAAATAAAACTAATATTTTTACAGAATTCTACATGTACTTTCAATTTGGTGTTTGTCCCATTCTGTGAATTCTTGGTTGGTGAGCGGACCCCAGACCTCACAACCGGTGAGACTCTGTCCCGGTGAGACTCTGTTCCGGTGAGACTCTGTGAGTATATTAAGAGATACACGCCAAGGCACAGACAACTGTTTGTTCACTTCTTGCCTGTGATTGTGCATTACTGTTTCTTTTAACAGTTACTGCTCCTACTCAGACTGAAGTCTCTTTTAACAGTTACTGCTCCTACTCAGACTGAAGTCTCTTTTAACAGTTACTGCTCCTACTCAGACTGAAGTCTCTTTTAACAGTTACTGCTCCTACTCAGACTGAAGTCTCTTTTAACAGTTACTGCTCCTACTCAGACTGAAGTCTCTTTTAACAGTTACTGCTCCTACTCAGACTGAAGTCTCTTTTAACAGTTACTGCTCCTACTCAGACTGAAGTCTCTTTTAACAGTTACTGCTCCTACTCAGACTAGGGTAAACGTCATGTTTTCATCTTCGCTGAAAAGCCAGTTTTATTACTACTCACTTTTCAGAAGCTGGCAGTCGAGCCTCTCTCTGTGCACAATGGGAGCCTTGTCTGAGCAGTGGAGTGAGCAGGCAACCTCTCGTTCAAACCAACACCTCAGAATGTGAAGTAACTGTTTATAAGGAGAAACGTTACTAACCAACTGCCTCACTCTCACTGTTCTTCTAATACTTATCTGATTCAACTGAAAGTCCAAAATCTCTGAGAACATGAGACAGAAATGAAATATTTTTGTACATTATGGATAGTTATGCTTTTGTAAATTCTACATTACAACAATGTCATGTTTTACCCATTTACATTTAGTAATTGCTGTAGCTGTTCAAATAGTCTAAAAAGAGGACCCGATTCCGACTTGACTGTATAGGCCCGATTCCGACTTGACCGTATGGATTCGGGCCCGATTCCGACTTGACCGTATGGGCCCGATTCCGACTTGACCGTATGGGCCCGATTCCGACTTGACCGTATGGGCCCGATTCCGACTTGACCGTATGGGCCAGATTTCGACCCGACAGTATGGGCATGATTCCGACCCGACAGTATGGGCATGATTCCGACCCGACAGTATGGGCATGATTCCGACCCGACAGTATGGGCATGATTCCGACCCGACAGTATGGGCATGATTCCGACCCGACAGTATGGGCATGATTCCGACCTGAGTTAAGCGCACGTAAATGGAACCTGCTTGAGTAAAAAGTACAATATTTTCTTAAGGAATGTTGTGAAGTAAAAGTAGTCAAAAATATAAGTAGTAAAGTACAGATACCCCAAAAAACTACTTAAGTAGTACTTTAAATTATTTTTACTTCAGTACTTTACACCAAATACATTGTTTCGTTTACCTTCATTTGCTTCTTCTGTAAACACTGTCACGACCATGTGGTTGTTGCTGAGGATCATTAGTAACAAGGGATAATATTTTATTTTAAAGACATGTAGGCTAATTAAATTGTTATGGAGCGGATTGCAGACCAAGCCATAACAGTTTGAACCCAACGCATGGTGCAATACTTGGTTAGTACAGGTAATAGATGAGGGCATAGCCTACTATTGTACACTATTCTCCCTATGTACACTATTCTCCCTAATCTTCCAACATTACCAAGGATTAATGAACTGAATGTGGCAATTTTGCATAACGGTTCTCCAAATCATTTTTTTAATGATTCATAAATATTTTTCTAATCCTAAATAATCTACAAGATCAGAGTAGTTTTAAATGTACCAGTTGGTGCTGAAACAGAGACTAATATGCATATATTAAGATGGCTTTCTTTCATTGGTCCATAATATTCTCAACCTGTTCTCTCCATTTTTCTATTGAGTCTGTGGACAAAATTCTAACTTAAAGGTACACCATATTTAAAGGGATGGCTTAAGATAAATGTACTGAAACCCTATTGAATGAAAACTCCACAAGAAAATCTGTTGGCCAGCAAGTGGGAGAGTTTTCATCAGTTGAATTACATTTATTCAGTGCGTGCAAGGGAACCACATCTGCAAAGCCTGTTACGCCTTCATAAGGTAAGTCTGAATACTGAGACATGCGTAGGAAAGGCATGGGTAAGAAAGGAGTAATTTCCTAAATCGGAATTGGACCCTATGAGAACAGCCAGTCATCTGAAGCCCAGTCTCTGAGTTGCCACCCCACCTCATGTCTACAGTCAGTTCATCTCTGGACTGGAGTGAGGTTTGTCTAGTGGAGGTGTTCATTTGGAGAGTGGGCTCGTGTAAAAGTTCACAGTGGTGCCAGATCAGTTATTCCTGAGCGTGTGTAAAAGTTAAAAGATGTGTGACAGAGAGAACAGTTATTCCTAAACCTGCCGCCTCTACCAGGAATCTGAGCCTCCCGCATTAAAACTAACACGGAGAGAGAGACTGAGCGAGAGACGGAGGGAGTGACGGAGCGAGAGAAAGAGACGGAGCGCGAGCGAGCGAGAGAGATGGAGCGAGAGAGAGAGAGAGACAGTGAGAGAGAGACGGAGCGAGAGAGAGAGACGGAGAGAGACGGAGCGAGAGAGAGACGGAGCGAGAGAGAGAGACGGAGAAAAGATAATTATTTGACACACTGGAAAGTGTGTCACACGAGCTCCCGAGTGGCGCAGCAGTCTAAGGCACTGCATCTCAGTGCAAGAGGTGTCACTACAGTCCCTGGTTCGAATACAGACTGTATCACATCCAGCCGTGATTGGGAATCACATAGGGCAATGCACAATTGACCCAGCGTCGTCCGGGTTTGGCCAGTGTAGGCTGTTATTGTAAATAAGAATTTGTTAACTGACTTGCCTAGTTAAATCAACAAACAAAAAAAGAATCAACCAAAAAACTGAACAAATTAGAATGCTATTTGGCCCTAAACAGAGAGTACACAGTGGCAGAATACTTGACCCTACATGAATAAATTCTTGTCTACGTACAGACTCATTAAACATAGCCTTGTTATTAAGAGAGGCAGAAGACAGGCTGTGTGCACACTGCCCATAAAATGAGGTGGATACTGAGCTGCAATTCCTAACTTCCTGACAAATGTATGACCGCATTAGATACATTGTCACCAACCAGCTCAATTCGGTCTGATGTAACAGAATTTGAAATTGTGTTTTTTTACATTGGATAAAAATAGCGACTCAGAGCTAGAAAATGATATATCATCACTACAGTTGAGGTACAATGTGAAAGTAATTCTGCTTTGAAAGTTGATAAACTTGTAACCTCACTTTTAAGAAAATAGCCCCTGAATGTTTTGATACACCTACTAGAGAGCTCTTCTTGTCCACACCCATTCAGTATCGTTCACACCCATCTCTTTAAGGATTCACATGTGAGGCCATGTGCTAAACAGACTGAGTACGGTAGTGTACTAAACAACCAAAGAGATCAAGACTAAAAGCTGGTTTATCAAATAAAATCAAAGTTTATTTATCACATGCACAGGATACAGAAGGTGTAAACAGCACAGTGAAATTGTTACTTGCATAGTGGAGTCTTTTGTTTAGAGATGTAGCTATCTAGCTAGCTAAACAATTAACCAAAATCCCAACTCATAATGATACTACCCTGCATGAATCTACAGATAGCTAACGCTAACCAACTAGGTCCATTGTTAGCTAGCTAGCTAACATTAGGCTATAACTAGCAATTCAAATTACTCTGAGATACAAATAATACTACTACACAGATCAAACAAGTATTGTTAGCTAGCCATTCAGCCAGCTAACGTTAGCTAGCTCGCTAACTTTCTGACAAAATGAATGCAATGGTTGCCCTTAGATTGAAGATGTAATCTGGAGACAGGTGGTTCACACAACAGCCTTCTGTGCATATTTGCAATCAAACGCCTGCATTTTCTCCATCTGCTTAGCTATCATACTCTGCTTCCACCGGGTATTCCACTGATTTCAAAACGCGATCTTCCAGAAAGTGGAGAGACTTAGCAACACTTTTGCAGTTCTTTGTGATATCTTTCAAAAAAGCCCCGTTAGCAAGGATTACCTACACATACTGAGCAGCTCATATTATAGACAGAAGCGTGCAACATGGCAGACCAATCCAAACTCAGACAGACAGAGAGAGAGAGACAGAGAGACAGAGAGAGATACTGAGAGAGACAGAGAGAGCGAGAGAGAGAGACACAGAGAGAGAGACACAGAGAGAGAGAGATGGGGAGAGAGAGAGAGACACAGAGAGAGTGAGAGACACAGTGAGAGAGAGACACAGGGAGAGAGAGGGAGAGAGGGATGGAGAGAGTCAGAGAGACAGAGAAATGGAGGGACAGAGACAGAGACATTCATACCTATTTTACACTATTTGGCCAACCTGAACCAAACTGTGCTAGCTCAGGTCTTTTGGCATGGATCAGTTCAGCTTAGTATGTTTGAAAAGCTGCTGTGTTTCTCAATGATTTGCCTTCATTTCTATCCAACATGAAGGTTAGAAAAGATTAGAGAATAAATCTGAGTGATGTCTTTGGCTGAGGTGTACTTAACTTGATGGTTCAAGGTGCAGCACAGACACAGACACAGGAAGGATCGTGCTCAATCAACCATATAACCAGCCACACACACACACACACACACACACACACACACACACACACACACACACACACAGACACACCTCACCAAATAAACATAACACAGCACTATCCAGATCAGAAACAGATGTTGTGCTTTCAATGGAGCAATACCGGATATGACAGAAGGTGTGTTAGTGATAGCATATCTTCCCAAATGGATTTCAACTACACAGTCCAAAAGATTATGACCCACCTGTTCCCGTCCCCGTCTATTATGAATTATGACCCCCCCCCCCCCCCTCGCTAGTCCATTTCCCCGTTCATATGTCCATGGAAAAGGAAAGGGTTAGAGTGCTAGATCACATGGGTTGGAGGTACAGGAGAAAATAGTTGTCATCTGATTGGTTCTCATGCAGCCAGTCAGCAACTTCATTCCCTTTCCCATGTGTGATCTAGCTCTAACCACAGAGAAGCTATCCTCTTTTCTGGTTTCCCACACTGTCTGGCCTCAATAACCTGTCTTAGTGTCTTTGGCATTAATGCCTGGGTGTATATCCAGATCTAAATATACTCTCATTAAATAGACTCCCCCACTCAGAGGGCCTTACGCTGCTCTTCTTTAAGACTGAGGGGAAGGAGACTGGATCTGTCTTCTCTCAGTGTGTGGTGTGTGGTGTGTGGTGTGTGGTGTGTGTGTGTGTGGTGTGTGTGTGTGTGTGTGTGTGTGTGTGTGTGTGTGTGTGTGTGTGTGTGTGTGTGTGTGTGTGTGTGTGTGTGTGTGTGTGTGTGTGTGTGTGTGTGTGTGTGTGTGTGTGTGTTTGTCTACTCTCAGCCTCAGCTTGCTATAGTAATGCCTCTCTAATTTATCCTGATGGCTCTGTGTTCATTAAGACGCTGTTATAGTCTACACTGTGTTATACTTTAGTCTACACTGTGTTATACTGTAGTCTACACTGTGTTATACTATTGTCTACACTGTATTATACTATAGTCTACACTATGTAATACTATATAGTCTACACTGTGTTATACTATTGTCTACACTGTATTATACTATAGTCTACACTATGTAATACTATATAGTCTACACTGTGTTATACTATAGTCTACACTGTGTTATACTATATAGTCTACACTGTGTTATACTATATAGTCTACACTGTATTATACTATAGTCTACACTATGTAATACTATATAGTCTACACTGTGTTATACTATAGTCTACACTGTGTTATACTATATAGTCTACACTGTGTTATACTATATAGTCTACACTGTGTTATACTATAATGTCTACACTGTATTATACTATAGTCTACACTATGTAATACTATATAGTCTACACTGTGTTATACTATAGTCTACACTATGTAATACTATATAGTCTACACTGTGTTATACTATAGTCTACACTGTGTTATACTATATAGTCTACACTGTGTTATACTATATAGTCTACACTGTATTATACTATAGTCTACACTATGTAATACTATATAGTCTACACTGTGTTATACTATAGTCTACACTGTGTTATACTATATAGTCTACACTGTGTTATACTATAGTCTACACTGTGTTTTACTATAGTCTACACTGTGTTATACTATATAGTCTACACTGTGTTATACTATATAGTCTACACTGTATTATACTATAGTCTACACTATGTAATACTATATAGTCTACACTGTGTTATACTATAGTCTACACTGTGTTATACTATATAGTCTACACTGTGTTATACTATAGTCTACACTGTGTTATACTACTGTATATAGTCTCCACTGTGTTTTACTATATAGTCTACACTGTATTATACTATAGTCTACACTATGTAATACTATATAGTCTACACTGTATTATACTATAGTCTACACTGTGTTATACTATAGTCTACACTGTGTTATACTATGTAGTCTACACTGTATTATACTATAGTCTACACTGTGTTATACTATAGTCTACACTGTGTTTTACTATATAGTCTACACTCTATTATACTATAGTCTACACTATGTAATACTATAGTCTACACTGTATTATACTATATAGTCTACACTGTATTATACTATATAGTCTACACTGTATTATACAATATAGTCTACACTGTGTTATACTATAGTCTACACTGTGTTTTACTATATAGTCTACACTGTATTATACTATAGTCTACACTATGTAATACTATAGTCTACACTGTATTATACTATATAGTCTACACTGTATTATACTATATAGTCTACACTGTATTATACTATAGTCTACACTGTGTTTTACTATATAGTTTACACTATGTAATACTATAGTCTACACTGTATTATACTATATAGTCTACACTGTGTTATACTATATTATAAACTAGGTGGTTCGAGCCCTGAATGCTGATTGGCTGACAGCCTTGGTATATCAGACTGTATACCGCGGGTATGACAAAACATTTATTTTTACTACTCTAATTACATTGGTAACCAGTTTATAATAGCAATTAGGCACCTCGGGGGTTTGTGGTATATGGCCAATATACCATGGCTAAGGGCTATATCCAGGCACTGCGTCTTGCCTAAAAACAGCCCTTAGCCGTGGTATATTGGCCATATACCACAAACCCCCGAGGTGCCTTATTGCTTAAATCTACACTGTGTTGTACTTGTGTTGAGACTACTGCAGTGTGGCATTATGAACATGACACACTGATGGCCAGTGAGAGACATTCTTTATGATAAAACTTTGCAAAGCCAACACAAAAAAGGCCGCCGGACGGTCTGGAATGTCTGGATTGTGGTAACACACCACAAGCCCAGGGTAGTAAAGGATCCCATTCACTCATGTCATGGTTGGTAAACACACTTTGAGTAGGGGCATTGTGTTTCAAGAGGGCCAATATATTACTATTTCAAAGCAATATCTCCATTCATCTTGATACCACCGTTGAGGAGCTGCCGAGGTAACCCAACACCTTGTATTCCTCTCCCTAACACACTGCAACGATTGTTGATGCAAAATGTCATAGTCTCCATTTTGATCATTATCTGCGTCCCAAAGAGCACACTTTTCCCTACTTAGTGCATTATACGGAACAGTGTACCACTGGAGATGCATCCCAAGTCTCTCTGTTTAGTCAGTCTAGTGGGTAATTACAGGATATTGTCTGCTGACTTACTTTATTAATTTATTCAACAGGCTGGCAGGGTTTCAGTTTAATAATTGATTGTAAGTCTTGTGTGTCCTGTCCCCACACACGCACACTCTCTCTGTCTCTCTCTCTGTCTTTCTTTCTTTCTTTCTTTCTTTCTTTCTTTCTTTCTTTCTTTCTTTCTTTCTTTCTTTCTTTCTTTCTTTCTTTCTTTCTTTCTTTCTTTCTTTATCTATCGCTCTCCCTCACTCATCACCCAATTAAGTATGTTCATGTGGGGGATCCATTCAAAAGCAGTGTCTGTCTGTCTGTCTGTCTGTCTGTCTGTCTGTCTGTCTGTCTGTCTGTCTGTCTGTCTGTCTGTCTGTCTGTCTGTCTGTCTGTCTGTCTGTCTGAGAAGGAAGTTGCCTAACAGACAGTTGCCTAACAGACAGTAGCCTGACAGATAGTTAACTAACAGACAGTAGCCTGACAGACAGTAGCCTAACAGATAGTTAACTAACAGACAGTAGCCTGACAGACAGTAGCCTAACAGAAAGTAGCTTGACAGACAGTAGCCTAACAGAAAGTAGCCTAACAGAAAGTAGCCTGACAGACAGTAGCCTAACAGAAAGTAGCTTGACAGACAGTAGCCTAACAGAAAGTAGCCTGACAGAAAGTAGCCTAACAGAAAGTAGCCTGACAGACAGTAGCCTAACAGAAAGTAGCTTGACAGACAGTAGCCTAACAGAAAGTAGCCTGACAGACAGTAGCCTGACAGACAGCAGCCTAACAGACAGTAGCCTAACAGAAAGTAGCCTGACAGACAGTAGCCTGACAGACAGTAGCCTAACAGAAAGTAGCCTAACAGAAAGTAGCTTGACAGAAAGTAGCCTGACAGAAAGTAGCCTGACAGACAGTAGCCTGAGAGGGGAATGCCATATGGTGTGGGTGTCATGAGGTAGGCAAAGCTCCAGTTACCCCTCCAGCCTCAGTCAGCAGCACCACACTGTCTGTCTGTCTGTCTGTCTGTCTGTCTGTCTGTCTGTCTGTCTGTCTGTCTGTCTGTCTGTCTGTCTGTCTGTCTGTCTGTCTGTCAAGGAAGTTGCCTAACAGACAGTTGCCTGACCGACAGTAGCCTGACCGACAGTTGCCTGACAGACAGTTGCCTGACAGACAGTTGCCTGACAGACAGTTGACTAACAGACAGTAGCCTAACAGAAAGTAGCCTGACAGACAGTAGCCTGACAGAAAGTAGCTTGACAGAAAGTAGCCTGACAGACAGTAGCCTAACAGAAAGTAGCCTAACAGAAAGTAGCCTGACAGACAGTAGCCTAACAGACAGTAGCCTAACAGAAAGTAGCCTGACAGACAGCAGCCTAACAGAAAGTAGCCTAACAGGGGAATACCATATGCCATATGGTGTGGGTGTCATGAGGTAGGCAAAGCTCCAGTTACCCCTCCAGCCTCAGTCAGCAGCACCACACACACACACACACACACACACACACACACACACACACACACACACACACACACACACACACACACACACACACACACACACACACACACACACACACACACACACACATACACACACACACACACACATACAAACCACCCCAGCAGCCTGACAGTATATTCAGCATTGATGACATGATGACAACCACATGTGACCAGAAATGACCCGTCATCCCAACTCCCTCTGGTGGTGTAGATAATCCCTCTCCACTGCCGTTATGGACAGGTCTAATGATGTTGTTAAGGACAGGTCTAATGATGTTGCTATGGACAGGTCTAATGATGTTGTTATGGACAGGTCTAATGATGTTGTTATGGACAGGTCTAATGATGTTGTTATAGACAGGTCTAATGATGTTGTTATGGACAGGTCTAATGATGTTGCTATGGACAGGTCTAATGATGTTGCTATGGACAGGTCTAATGATGTTGTTATAGACAGGTCTAATGATGTTGTTATGGACAGGTCTAATGATGTTGTTAAGGACAGGTCTAATGATGTTGCTATGGACAGGTCTAATGATGTTGTTATGGACAGGTCTAATGATGTTGCTATGGACAGGTCTAATGAGGTTGTTATGGACAGGTCTAATGATGTTGTTATAGACAGGTCTAATGATGTTGCTATGGACAGGTCTAATGATGTTGTTATAGACAGGTCTAATGATGTTGTTATGGACAGGTGTAATGCTGTTGCTATGGACAGGTCTAATGATGTTGTTATAGACAGGTCTAATGATGTTGTTATGGACAGGTGTAATGCTGTTGCTATGGACAGGTCTAATGATGTTGTTATGGACAGGTCTAATGATGTTGTTATAGACAGGTCTAATGATGTTGCTATGGACAGGTCTAATGATGTTATAGACAGGTCTAATGATGTTGTTTAGGACAGGTCTAATGATGTTGTTAAGGACAGGTCTAATGATGTTGTTATGGACAGGTCTAATGATGTTGTTATAGACAGGTCTAATGATGTTGTTATAGACAGGTCTAATGATGTTGTTAAGGACAGGTCTAATGATGTTGTTATGGACAGGTCTAATGATGTTGTTATGGACAGGTCTAATGATGTTGTTATAGACAGGTCTAATGATGTTGTTATAGACAGGTCTAATGATGTTGTTATGGACAGGTCTAATGATGCTGCTATGGACAGGTCTAATGATGTTGTTATAGACAGGTCTAATGATGTTGCTATGGACAGGTCTAATGATGTTGTTATAGACAGGTCTAATGATGTTGCTATGGACAGGTCTAATGATGTTGTTATGGACAGGTCTAATGATGTTGTTAAGGACAGGTCTAATGATGTTGTTATAGACAGGTCTAATGATGTTGTTATGGACAGGTCTAATGATGTTGTTAAGGACAGGTCTAATGATGTTGTTATAGACAGGTCTAATGATGTTGTTATAGACAGGTCTAATGATGTTGTTATAGACAGGTCTAATGATGTTGCTATGGACAGGTGTAATGCTGTTGCTATGGACAGGTCTAATGATGTTGCTATGGACAGGTCTAATGATGTTGCTATGGACAGGTCTAATGATGTTGTTATGGACAAGTGTAATGCTGTTGCTATGGACAGGTCTAATGATGTTGCTATTGTCAGGTCTAATGATGTTGCTATGGACATGTCTAATGATGTTGTTATAGACAGGTCTAATGATGCTGCTATGGACAGGTCTAATGATGTTGTTAAGGACAGGTCTAATGATGTTGTTATAGACAGGTCTAATGATGTTGCTATGGACAGGTCTAATGATGTTGTTAAGGACAGGTCTAATGATGTTGTTATAGACAGGTCTAATGATGTTGCTATGGACAGGTCTAATGATGTTGCCATGGACAGGTCTAATGCTGTTGCCATGGACAGGTCTAATGCTGTTGCTATGGACAGGTCTAATGATGTTGCCATGGACAGGTCTAATGCTGTTGCCATGGACAGGTCTAATGCTGTTGCTATGGACAGGTCTAATGCTGTTGCTATGGACAGGTCTAATGCTGTTGCTATGGACAGGTCTAATGCTGTTGCTATGGACAGGTCTAATTCTGTTGCTATGGACAGGTCTAATGCTGTTGCTATGGACAGGTCTAATGCTGTTGCTATGGACAGGTCTAATGATGCTGTTATAGACAGGTCTAATGATGTTGCTATGGACAGGTCTAATTCTGTTGCTATGGACATGTCTAATGCTGTTGCTATGGACAGTTCTAATTATGTTGCTATGGCCAGGTCTAATGCTGTTGCTATGGACATGTCTAATGCTGTTGCTATGGACAGGTCTAATGATGTTATGGACAGGTCTAATGATGTTATGGACAGGTCTAATGATGTTGCTATGGACAGGTCTAATGATGTTATGGACAGGTCTAATGATGTTGCTATGGACAGGTCTAATGTTGTTGCTATGGACAGGTCTAATTATGTTGCTATGGACAGGTCTAATTATGTTGCTATGGACAGGTCTAATGATGTTGCTATGGACAGGTCTAATGATGTTGCTATGGACAGGTCTAATGATGTTGCTATGGACAGGTCTAATGATGTTGCTATGGACATGTCTAATGATGTTATGGACAGGTCTAATGCTGTTGCAATGGACAGGTCTAATGATGTTGTTATGGACAGGTCTAATGATGTTATGGACAGGTCTAATGATGTTGCTATGGACATGTCTAATGCTGTTGCTATGGATAGGTCTACTGTACCAACATGAGGCGGTTGGATCCAATCTTTTTCTCAGTTATTTGTTTTTCACAAAATAAATGTTATGCTATGCCCTAGTCAACTACATTTTGGAAACTGTGGCATAAAGGTATTTGTCCCCAAATGTTATTCCATGAAATGCAGGTAATTTAATCCAGGAATTAGAAAAGGTTCTTCAGAATGCCATTGAATATCGTTCTGTGTCTGTGTCTCCACACACACACACACACACACACACACACACACACACACACACAACACTAAAGATTTAAGTAATGGGACACCAGAGAGATGTGATTTTCAAAGTTTATGTTCACTGAATATGTTTCCTTTTGTGGGGACAAGGTGAAGGGAGACAACGTAGTGAGACTCGAGCTGAGACTGACAGTGCTGAGTTAGCGTTCTGTAGCCTTTCAACTGTTGGATCGACATCACCACCTGTTGGCAGTGAGGCAGCTGCGCTGTTGACTGTTCTTCACCTCCAAACCAATAACTTGTATTTGAAACGGGCCAGCTACATGCCAGTGCTGCCATCTTGTGGTAACCTTTTTTATATAGTCTACGGGAACAAACAGAGAAAAACTAACAGACCATTACAAATTATTAAAGCTACAGTCTGGGACTTGGGAATCTGTTCAATGGTTATTTAAATTCTTTACAGTCTTGTATCTGGAGAGCTGTCCATGAATTTGAGAGGTGTTCCATTTCCCTCGCAACCCTCATCCCTCAAATGTATTAGTTTATGTTGAAGTGGTATGCAATGGTTCTTTGTATACCAATTACATACTGTTGTAGTCATGTGATACACCATATACAGCAGTATGTGGACACCCCTTCAAATGAGTGGATTCAGCTATTTCAGCCACACCTGTTACTGACCGGTGTATAAAATCGAGCACACAGCCATGCAATCTCCATAGACAACCATTGGCAGTAGAATGGCCTTACTGAAGAGCCCAATGACTTTCAACGTGGCACTGTCATAGGATGCCATCTTTCCTACAAGTCAGTACATCACATTTCTGCCCTGCTAGAGCTGCCCCGGTCAACAGTATGTGCTGTTCTTGTGAAGTGGAAATGTCTAGGAGCAACAACGGCTCAGCCTCGAAATGGTAGGCCACACAAGCTCACAGAACGGGACCACCGAGTGCTGAAGCGCATAGCACGTAAAAATCGTCTGACCTCGGTTGCAACACTCACTAACAAGTTCCAAACTGCCTCTGGGAGCAACGTCAGCACAAGAACTGTTTGTCGAGAGCTTCCTGAAATCTCTGGAGTGATGACTCACGTTTCACCATCTGGCAGTCTGAAGGACAAATATGGTTTTGGTGGATACCAGGAGAACGCTACCTGCCCCAATGCATAGTGCCAACTGTAAAGTTTGGTGATGGAGGAATAATGACATTGAAAATATTCTCAAACAGAGAATGAGAAGTTTGTGTGATTGATCGTTGATGAATTCCATTTAAATAGAATACATGTGTGTTGAGAGGAAGTTATAGTTGCATTCATTTACATTTTAGTAATTTAGCAGACGCTCTAATCCAGAGCGATTACAAGAGCTTCGAACCAGCGACGTTTCGGGTTACTGGCCCAACGCTCTTAACCACTAGCTACCTGTCGCCCTACACTGTTTAACTGGTTTAGAGAAACTCCACCAATAACATCTGTCATGGAAACATGTGTTGATCAATTCTTCCTGTCATTTCTTTTTTTATACCCCTTTTCGCTGTTGTGTTGTCTCTCCTGTTTCTCTTTCCCGAAAACTTCAGACTCAGGTCACTCAAATGTCTTGCTATGTACACTTTTATTTCTCCACTAAAGATGCAGGCTATCGCCCAGTAATAGGCGATGCTGATTGGCTAGAGAGGTTTAACGATGTATCAATTTACAAACTATTTCGCGGAATAGTTTATATGTTGTATCATTATCAGCCTATATAAATCTTTTTATTTCAATATTTTCTAATTCAATAGGCTATTAGTCTGATAATTCATCAAACAGAAGATACAGTCTTGTCTTTTGGGGTCATTTAAATGTTTTAAAATGTATTTTGACTGCAGGCAAAGTCGATTATGTAACGAGATTGTGCGTGCGCACTCATCTCCAGTTGGCCGCTTGGGCACGCAATTATGGGTAACTGCACCGGGCAATGTGAGGCGAGCATGCGCTAAACCATGTACAGACTTACGTAGGCCCAACACATAATAATACCATCACTGATGTTTACGTACGGAATTTAAATAAATAAAATACTTATTCGCGGAGAAAACATTCTTCAACAGAACGAACGTGAGTTATATTGTTATTTTACGGCTCTTTTACGCGCCTCACTCGTTTTGTATGGGTGAATAATTCGGTATTTTTATTGTGCGTTTATTGAGCAAGTTTGATCAGCATCTCAGACGCACTGGTTGGATTAGGGATTGTTTGAACCCAGTCACTCCAGAAAGCTTTTTCAAAACAAACGGAGCCCCCACTACGTTGTATAAACAGCTGAATTTATCTTAGATCAAAGCTTTTTACTCAACTTGCAGAGAGAATATATGACCTCAATAGGTCGAGAACAAAATGTTCCAATCTCAGGACGTAGACTTTGTTAAATGTCCATCAGACCGTGATTTCATCCCGAATCCATGGGAAGAATGTTGCAGAATACGTTATGTAATGGGTGCGGAACGGGGGTATTTAGGTAATAGAGTTCAGTTGTTAATGCTATAGAAAACGACGGTCATTTCGTAACCCAGGTCTAGCAAAGGTAAAATGCATGTCGCTCTCCCGCCAAGTCGGTTCCATAAGCTTAATGCAAATTCGTAGATTGTTATGTTTAGATGAAGCCTATATTCTGCCAATGTATTGGTTTATTAATGGGGCAGTAGACCTATGTTTTCCTTGTGAATTAGTTTAAAGATCGAATGTATTGTCTTGCGAAATACAGTAAATACAACAAGCCTTTCAACTTGCACTACTTGATTTCTGTGTGATCAGCTGGTTGACAGGTTCGAACGAAGTAGACCGACCACTTGCTTCACAATGGTCTTTGCTTGGCTTTATTTGGATAATTATTTCATAACTTATTTTTCGAGTAGTATGCATGTGCGTGTGTGTGTTTTGGTGGCTCGTGGTTGCAATCCTTGGATTCTAGTCTTGCAGCATGGCTACAAGGCAGAGTAGAGTACACACCCACTCTTTGTGTTCGCAAAAAATAGCCCCCCCCTTTCTTTCTTATTTCTCTTTTTCTTGGTTTCCCCATTCTGTGTTGTTGAACTCTTTGTTCCAAACGTATGTAGCCTAGTAATGCTGGTATATTGAGAAAGTTGTGAATAATCACTGCAAATGTTATGCCTTCATATCGTGAAAGAACAGGATTGAAATATTTCTGAGCGCCACCTATGCAAACGTGTGCGTGATAACTGCGCAGTCAGCATTTTATGGTGTTCTGTTTTTTTTTTTTTTTTGCGTTGGATACATTTTGTAACATTCTAGGCATACTCTTCGGTTTGATTTTCATGTTGACTTGGCTACTTTTGGATTTAGCTCGACGGCAGTTCAAATGTGCAGCCTATTTTGAGGTTATGAGGTTATGTCCCAAAATGCACAATAAATGTAAAATGTTATGTGAAGCAGGGGGAAAAATAGGGACAAAGAGGGTATTTCAAATGTTATCTGCATTTCACTGTACTTGTTACATTGAACTTGCATGTGCAATTCCCCCCTCCACCCTGTTTGTACCCTATGCAATGGCAATGGCTAAAGGGGTAGTTCACTATTTTACAACATGATGTTAGCTGTTTCCTCACTACAAATTTAGCTGATTTTAGCCACCGCTAGCTAAAAATCTATTGACGTGAAGGGGGGCAAAATCACTTGACAACAACTGCATATTTGGTTTGATGTTACTTTAAAAGTGATTTGATCATTTAAAAAAAAAAACATGTTCACATGCCCCTATCACTATCATTGATTTTTAGCTAGCGGTGGTTATAATTAGCAGAAGTTTGTAATGGCTGTTTAAAGATGACTGAACCATGGATTACAATTTCTCCTGGCCCATTGACTATGTTCAGGGTGAGGAACCATCAACATTATCTTATAAAATAGTGAACTACTCCTTTATCTACATCCTGCACATAGCTGTCAATTGGTACATGCAAACAGTTGCCAACTTCTACATATAGAGCCCGTTGCCCAACTATTAGGTACTTTAGTTATGTTGTCTTCAAGATATCCCTTTCTCTCCTAAATTGACTTAATATTTTATTTGGGTACTAGTGATGGGAAGTTCGGCTCTTATTACTGACTCTGATCTATTCGACTCATTCAGTCAAAAGAGTCAAATCTTTCAACTAATTTCGTTCATTTGAGTCAGTAATGCCCAGAGCGTGCAGGACCCCCGAATTAAGGTGACACCAGCCGCCTGTGCTGTAACCTCATAAATGTGATGTATACAGTGGTCCGGGGAAAGACAGATTATGGTCAAACACAATGAATACAAGACAAAAGAGAAAGAATGACTAGACCCAAAATAGATGATCTCTGCATTAAAACACTCTCCACTCCCGATCACAGAGAATCAAAATGATCTTCTCAGCTTGAGGAAATGGTTAATCCTCCTGGTTGTTGTGGGTCATAAGGAGCAGTGTCCTGTGTCCTATCAGGCTCCAGTTGAAAGCGGCTGTCTTTTATAAAGGAAGGAGGATAGATCACTCTAGTATTCACTAAAAACACCCTGTCCTGGGGTTGTGTAGGGAGAGAGAGAGAGAGAGGAGTGGACTATTCACTGCTAACACCCTGTCCTGGGGGTGTGTAGAGAGAGAGAGAGAGAGAGAGGAATGGAGGACAGTACAGTATTCACTACTAACACCCTGTCCTGGGGGTGTGTAGAGAGAGAGGAGTGAAGTACATCTGGGTTTCAATGGAATTACACACATAGGGCCTGATTCCGACCCGAGTTAAGCTCGCTTAAATGGAACTTAATTCCCTTTTTTATGCTCTTTTCTTTCTATGCATATTCTGACCTTGAGCTTAAGCATGAGCATAGTGTGTCATGTGGTTGTTGCTGAGGATCATTAGTAACAGGTGATAATATAAAAAAGACATGTAGGCTAATTGAATCGTTATGGAGCAGAGCGCAGACCAAACCATAACAGTTTGAACCCAACGCATGGCGCAATAGTTGGTTGTGTTGTCACACAGTTCCATGGTTAGTGCAGGAAATAGATGAGGGTATAGCCTACTATTGTACACTATTCTCCCTATTATAATTCTATGTACACTAATCTTCCAACATTACCATGGATTAAGGAATGTGGACATTTTCAGAATTAATCAAACCATCATTTTTTTGTTGTTGTTGTTGTGTATAAAGGCTCTCCAAACCAGTTGTTTATGACTCATAAATACTTTCATAACCGTGAATAATCGACAAGATCAGAGTATTTTTTAAATCTACAAGTTGGTGCTGAAACAGAGACTCATATGCATATATTAAGATGGCTTTCTTTCATTTGTCCCTAATATTCTCAACCTGTTCTCTTCATATATTCTATTGAGTCTGTAGAGAAAATTCTAACTTAAAGTTACACCATATTTAAAGGGATGGCTAAAGATAAATATACTGAAAACCATATTGAATGAAAACTCCACAAGAAAATCTGTTGGCCAGCAAGTGGGAAGTTTTTAAGCAGTTGAATTTATTTGAATTTATTTATTCAGCATGTGCAAGGGAACAACGCCTGCGAAGCCTGTTACACACCTTCATATGGTAAGTCTGAACACCAACTACTGAGAAGTGCGTAAGAAAGGTGTAAAGTCTGAATCGGGCCCACGCTTACTTTGGCTTTCTCTCACTGACAGACATGTTGGTCTGCCTCGCTGTCATACTTTCTTTCTCTCTCAAACACACAACAACACACAACACAGACTTTATGCTTGGCTGTTAATGGCCTCTGACATTACAGGGTGTGCCAGCAGAAACAGTGATGGCGGTGGATGAGACAGACTGACAGACAGAAATAAGGGACTTGAGCCTGTCACCATTCAGTTCAAATGAAAACACACACACAGCTGGAGCTCTATACACTCGATGACCTGTTACAGCCCTGTTTTCTCCGTTCATATGTGATGTTACACAGACGTTTGTGGGGCAGTGACACAAAGCATAGAAACCTACACACTGCATTCTGAGTCTGTTCTCTTGGTTGTGGAGGAAGTAGCACAAACATATAGCTTCAACTTGTTCTTGATAACCCAGACACAAGTAGCATTGTGATGAGTCAAGTTGTGTACAAGTGGGTGCTGCACATTGGTGGTGGATGAGGTGAGTTTCCTCCTTACTAAAGACCTATAATTATTGAATTATTATTATTATAGCCTTCTGATGATATCGGAGGGGTAAACTACAAAGCTAGCTAGATCTACTCAGGGTTTACTAAAGCTAACTAGCGTTAGTTAGATCCACATTCCAGCTCCGATGTCTGGTCAAAAAGAGTATGACATTGTTGCTGCCCGTAGCACTGAATGCAAGGGAAGCCAGCGAGCATTTGACCTCCTTTTGATATTTAAAAAAATAATAGACCATTAGCATTGAGCTAAACTGAGAGAGCTCAGCTGTGAATGGTCCTGGCACACCAAAAAGTGTCAAGGGAAGTCAGTTTGGATTTGGTTTCAGACCAAGCACATAAGAAGGCAAATGTCAATGACAGAACATTTTTGCATCTCGTTGTGGCTAGTTAGCGAGGTAAAATCGTTCCAAAATTAGCCATGGATGGAGATAGGGATTTGGACTTGTGGTTATACTTAATTCTCTGTAATGGCCTATAATTATAACAGCGATTCTGATCCAACCATAAATTCATACATTGTACCCTTGGCCTGAGAGAATGGAAGTTCAAATCAAACTTTATTTGTCACATGTGCCGACAGTGCAGTTCAATAAATATTTACCAAGTAAACTAAAGTAAAAAATAATAAAAAGTAATACAATAAAATAACAATAACAAGGCTATATACAGGGGGTACCAGTACCGAGTCAGTGTGCAGGGATACAGGTTAGTTGAGGTAATTTATAGATGTAGGTAGGGGTGAAGTGACTATGCATAGAAAATAAACAGTATAGCAGCAGTGTAAAAAAACAAATGGAGGGAGGGGAGTGTCAATGTAAATAGTCCGGTGGCCATTTGATTAATTGTTCATCAGTCTTATGGCTTGGGGGTAGAAGCTGTTAAGGAGCCTTTTGGTCCTAAACTTGGCGTTACGGTACCGCTTGCCCTTGGGTAGCAGAGAAAACAGTCTATGACTTAGGTGACTGGGATCTTTGACAATGGTTTGGGCTTTCCTCTGATACCGCCTAGTCACTAGTATATACAGTTGAAGTCAGAAGTTTACATACACTTAGGTTGGAGTCATTAAAACTCATTTTTCAACCACTCCACAAATGTCTTGTTAACAAACTATAGTTTTGGCAAGTCGGTTAGGACATCTACTTTATGCATGACACAAGTAATTTTTCCAACAATTGTTTACAGACAGATTATTTCACATATCATTCACTGTATCACAATTCCAGTGGGTCAGAAGTTTACATACACTACGTTGACTGTGCCTTTAAACAGCTTGGAAAATTCCAGAAAATGATGTCATGGCTTTAGAAGCTTCTGATAGGCTAATTGACATCATTTGAGTCAATTGGAGATGTACCTGTGGATGTATTTCAAGGCCTACCTTCAAACTCAGTGCCTCTTTGCTTGACATCATGGGAAAATCAAAAATCAGCCAAGACCTCAGAAAAAAATTGTAGACCTCCACAAGTCTGGTTTATCCTTGGGAGCAATTTCCAAATGCCTGAAGGTACCACGTTCATCTGTACAAACAATAGTACGCAAGTATGAACACCATGGGACCACGCAGCCGTCATACCACTCAGGAAGGAGACGCGTTCTGTCTCCTAGAGATGAATGTACTTTAGTGCGAAAAGTGTAAATCAATCCCAGAACAACAGCAAAGGACCTTGTGAAGATGCTGGAGGAAACAGGCACGAAAAATTGTATTTTATTTTTTTATTTAACCTTTATTTAACCAGGTAGGCTAGTTGAGAACAAGTTCTCATTTACAACTGCGACCTGGCCAAGATAAAGCATAGCAGTTCGACACATACAACAACACAGAGTTACACATGGAATAAACAAAACATACAGTCAATAATACAGTAGAAAAAAAGAAAAAAGTCTATATACAGTGAGTGCAAATGAGGTAAGATAAGGGAGGTAAGGCAATAAATAGGCCATGGTGGCGAAGTAAATTACAATATAGCAATTAAACATTGGAATGGTAGATGTGCAGAAGATGAATGTGCAAGTAGAGATACTGGGGTGCAAAGGAGCAAGATAAATAAATAAATACAGTATGGGGATGAGGTAGTTGGATGGGCTGTTTACAGATGGGCTAGTGATGCAGTGATCTGTGAGCTGCTCTGACAGCTGGTGCTTAAAGCTAGTGAGGGAGATATGAGTCTCCAGCTTCAGTGATTTTTGCAGTTCGTTCCAGTCATTGGCAGCAGAGAACTGGAAGGAAAGGCGGCCAAAGGAGGAATTGGCTTTGGAGGTGACCAGTGAGATATACCTGCTGGAGCGCGAGCTACGAGTGGGTGCTGCTATGGTGACCAGTGAGCTGAGATAAGGTGGGGCTTTACCTAGCAGAGACTTGTAGATGACCTGGAGCCAGTGGGTTTAGCGACGAGTATGAAGCGAGGGCCAGCCAACAAGAGCGTACAGGTCACAGTGGTGGGTAGTATATGGGGCTTTGGTGACAAAACGGATGGCACTGTGATAGACTGCATCCAATTTGTTGTGTAGAGTGTTGGAGGCTATTTTGTAAATGACATCGCTGAAGTCGAGGATCGGTAGGATGGTCAGTTTTACGAGGGTATGTTTGGCAGCATGAGTGAAGGATTCTTTGTTGCGAAATAGGAAGCCGATTCTAGATTCAGTTTTGGATTGGAGATGCTTAATGTTAGTCTGGAAGGAGAGTTTACAGTCTAACCAGACACCTAGGTATTTGTCGTTGTCCACATATTCTAAGTCAGAACCGTCCATGCTGGACGGGCTGGCAGGTGCAGGCAGTGATCGGTTGAAGAGCATGCATTTAGTTTTACTTGCATTTAAGAGCAGTTGGAGGCCACGGAAGGAGAGTTGTATGGCATTGAAACTCGTCTGGACGTTAGTTAACACAGTGTCCAAAGAAGGGCCAGAAGTATACAGAATGGTGTCGTCTGCGTAGAGGTGGATCAGAGAATCACCAGCAGCAAGAGCAACATCATTGATGTATACAGAGAAGAGAGTCGGCCCGAGAATTGAACCCTGTGGCACTCCCATAGAGACTGCCAGAGGTCCGGACAACAGGCCCTCCGATTTGACACACTGAACTCTATCTGAGAAGTAGTTGGTGAACCAGGTGAGGCAATCATTTGAGAAACCAAGGTTGTTGAGTCTGCCAATAAGAATGTGGTGATTGACAGAGTCGAAAGCCTTGGACAGGTCAATGAATACGGCTGCACAGTAATGTCCCTTATCGATGGCGGTTATGATATCATTTAGGACCTTGAGCGTGGCTGTGGTGCACCCATGACCAGCTCTGAAACCAGATTGCATAGCGGAGAAGGTACGGTGGGATTCTAAATGGTCGGTAATCTGTTTGTTAACTTGGCTTTCGAAGACCTTAGAAAGGCATTGTAGGATAGATATAGGTCTGTAGCAGGTTGGGTCTAGAGTGTCTCTCCCTTTGAAGAGGGGGATGACTGCGGCAGCTTTCCAATCTTTGGGAATCTCAGACAATACGAAAGAGAGGTTGACCAGGCTAGTGATAGGGGTTGCAACAATTTTGGCAGATAATTTTAGAAAGAGAGGGTCCAGATTGTCTAGCCCGGCTGATTTGTAGGGGTCCAGATTTTGCAGCTCTTTCAGAACATCAGCTATCTGGATTTGGGTGAAGGAGAAATGAGGGAGGCTTGGGCGAGTTGCTGTGGGTGGGTGCAGGGCTGTTGACCAGGGTAGGGGTAGCCAGGTGGAAAGCATGGCCAGCCGTAGAAAAATGCTTATTGAAATTCTCAATTATAGTGGATTTATTGGTGGTGACAGTGTTTCCTAGCCTCAGTGCAGTGGGCAGCTGGGAGGAGGTGCTCTTATTCTCCATGGACTTTACAGTGTCCCAAAACTTTTTCGAGTTTGTGCTACAGGATGCAAATTTCTGCTTGAAAAAGCTAGCCTTAGCTTTTCTAACTGCCTGTGTATATTGGTTCCTAGCTTCCCTGAAAAGTTGCATATCACGGGGGCTATTTGATGCTAATGCAGAACGCCACAGGATGTTTTTGTGCTAGTCAAGGGCAGTCAGGTCTGGAGAGAACCAAGGGCTATATCTGTTCCTGGTTCTACATTTTTTGAAAGGGGCATGCTTATTTAAGATGGTGAGGAAGGAACTTTTAAAGATAGACCAGGCATCTTCTGCTGACGGGATGAGGTCAATATCCTTCCAGGTACCCAGTCCAGGTCGATTAGAAAAGCCTGCTCGCTGAAGTGTTTTAGGGAGTGTTTGACAGTGATGAGGGGTGGTCGTTTGACCGCGGACCCATTACAGATGCAGGCAGTGATCGCTGAGATCTTGGCTGAAAACAGCAGAGGTGTATTTGGAGGGCAAGTTGGTTAGGATGATATCTATGAGGGGGCCCGTGTTTACGGATTTGGGGTTGTACCTGATGGTTTCATTGATAATTTGTGTGAGATTCTGGGCATCAAGCTTAGATTGTAGGATGGCCGGGGTGTTAAGCATGTCCCAGTTTAGGTCACCTAGCAGCACGAGCTCTGAAGATAGATGGGGTGCAATCAGTTCACATATTGTGTCAAGGGCACAGCTGGGGTCAGAGGGTGGTCTATAGCAGGCGGCAACGGTGAGAGACTTGTTTCTGGAAAGGTGGATTTTTAAAAGTAGAAGCTCGAATTGTATGTCTACAGACCTGGATAGTAAGACAGAACTCTGCAGGCTATCTCTGCAGTAGATTGCAACACCGCCCCCTTTGGCAGTTCTATCTTGTTGGAAAATGTTATAGCCAGGGATGGAAATTTCAGGCGTTTTGGTGGTCTTCCTGAGCCAGGATTCAGACACAGCTAGGACATCCGGGTTGGCAGAGTGTGCTAGGGCAGTGAATAAAACAAACTTAGGGAGGATGCTTCTAATGTTAACATGCATGAAACCAGGCTTTTACGGTTACAGAAGTCAACAAATTATAGCGCCTGGGGAATGGGAGTGGAGCTAGGCACTGCATGGCCTGGTTTAACCTCCACATCACCAGAGGAACAGAGGAGGAGTAGGATAAGTGTATGGGTAAAGGCTAAAAGAACTGGTCGCCTAGTACATTCAGAACAGAGAGTAAAAGGAGCAGATTTCTTGGCACGGTAGAGTATATTAAAGGCATAATGTACAGACAAAGGTATGGTAGGATGCGAAGTGGGGGTAAACCTGTGCATAGAGCGATGATGAAAGAGATATTGTCTCTAGAAATATCATTTAAACCAGGTGATGTCATCGCATGTGTGGTAGGTGGAATCAAAGTGTTAGATAAGGCGTATTGAGCAGGACTAGAGGCTCTACAGTGAAATAAGTGAAAAGTGAAATAATTACTAACCAAAACAGCAATGGACAAGGAATATTGACGTTAGCGAGAGGCATGCGTAGCCGAGTGAATCATAGGAGTCCAGTGGTGGCTTCAGGCAGTTAGTGGGCCGGGGCTAGCAGAAAGGGCCTTGGAGGGACGTCGCGACGGACAAAAGTCTGTTGTGGCCCCCTCGTGCTATTATGTCGGCAGACGGATCAGCAGGGCTCCGTGTGGTAAACCAGGCCAATTGGCAAAAAGGGTATGGGGGCTAAAGAAATTGTCCGATGGGCCTCTTAAGCTAACAGTCCGATGTGCTCTGGACAGCTAGCAGGCCGCGGCTAACAGATGGGGATTCAGGGGGACAACGCAACGGTGGAGCCAGTTGAGAAAACCCCTCAGGCAGATCACGTCGGTGGTCCAGTAGTGATGGGTCAGGCCTGGTTGGCAAAATAGGTATTGTAGCCCAGGGAGTGGCTGATGGACCTCTACTGGCTAGCTGGGAGATGGGCCTAGCAGATGGGCCTGGCAAGGCTAGCTCCAGGCTAATTGGTTCTTGCTTCGAGACAGGGACGTTAGCCAAGAGTGGCCACTCGGATAACAGCTAGCTAGCTGCGATGATCCAGGTGAAGAAAAAAGAAAAAGGTTCAGAGCTTGCGGTAGGAATCCGGAGATATGGAGAAAAATAAGCCCGATTTGCTCTGGTTTGAGTCGCGCTGTGCAGACTGACGAAAGTTTCCGTGCTAAAGGTAGCTGATGACCGCTAGCAGTGACTAGCTGACTACTAGCTAAGTATCTAAAAAAAAGCATCTATATCCACAGTAAAATAAGTCCAATATCGACATAACCTGAAAGGCCGCTCAGCAAGGAAGAAGCCACTTCTCCAAAGCCGCCATAAAAAAGCCAGACTACGGTTTGCAACTGCACATGGGGACGAAGACCGTACTTTTTGGAGAAATGTCGTCTGGTCTGATGAAACAAAAATAGAACTGTTTGGCCATAATGGCCATTGTTATGTTTGGAGGAAAAAGGGGGAGGCTTGCAAGCCAAAAGAACACCATCCCAACCGTGAAGCACTGGGGTGGCAGCATCATGTTGTGGGGGTACTTTGCTGCAGGAGGGACAGGTGCACTTCACAAAATAGATGGCATCATGAGGCAGGAAATTTATGTGGATATATTAAAGCAACATCTCAAGACATCAGTCAGGAAGTTAAAGCTTGGTCGCAAATGGGTCTTCTGAATGGACAATGACCTCAAGCATACTTCCAATGTTGTGGCAAAATAGCTTCAGGTCAACAAAGTCAAGGTATTGGAGTGGCCATCACAAAGCCCTGACCTCAAGCCTATAGAAAATTTGTGGGCAGAACTGAAAAAGCGTGTGCGAGCAAGGAGGCCTACAAACTTGACTCAGTTATACCAGCTCTGTCAGGAGGAATGGGCCAAAATTCACCAAATTTATTGTGGGAAGCTCGTGGAAGGCTACCTGAAACGTTTGACCCAAGTTAAATAATTTAAAGGCAATGCTACCAAATACTAATTGAGTGTATGTAAACTTCTGACCCACTGGGAATGTGATGAAAGAAATGAAAGCTGAAATAAATAATTCTCTCTACTATTATTCTGACATTTCACGTTCTTAAAATGAAGTGGTGATCCTAACTGACCTAAGACAGGGCATTTTTACTAGGATTAAATGTCAGGAATTGTGAAAAACTGAGTTTAAATGTATTTGGCTAAGGTGTATGTAAACTTCCGACTTCAACTGTAGGTCCTGGATGGCAGGATGCTTGGCCCCAGTGATGTACTGGGCCGTACACATTACCCACCTGTAGCGCCTCACTGTCAGATTCCAAGCACTTGCAATACCAGGCGGTGATGCATCCAGTCAGAGTGCTCTCCATGGTGCAGCTGTAGAACTTTTTGAGGATCTGGGGACCCATGTCACGGATCCCTCTGGAACTTTCTTTGTGCACACCTGGCCCCTATTCCCACTGATTGTATTTGTATATATGTGCCCTTTGTTCACCATGGTGCTGTCGATTATTGTTACAATGTCCGTTGGTGCTGTGAGTACCTGTGCTGTGTGTTTTGGTCTTTCGTGCCCTTGTGGATTGCGCAGATGATTACGGGTCTCGTCCCGTGTGATAATCATTGTGCACTTGTGTTATTTATTCGAGGTACTCCTCGCTCTTTTGTTAGGGTTACTACCCTATGTTTTGTTACGTGTTTGCTTGGTCTTCATCCCCGTGCCTTTACACGGCACGCCGTAATTTGGGCTTAATAAAAAACCCTATTACACATTCCTGCACCTGTCTCCCGAATCATTTATACCAGCGTGACAACCCATGACTAATCTTTTCAGTCTCCTGAGGGGTAAAAGGTGTTGTCGTTTCCTCTTCATGACTGTCCTGGTGTGTTTGGACCATGATAGTTTGTTGGTGATGTGGACACCAAGGAACTTGAAACTCTCGACCCTCTCCACTTCAGCCCCGTCAATGTTAATGGGGGCGTGTTCGGCCGCCTTTTCCTGTAGTCCACAATCAGCTCCTTTGTCTTGCTCACATTGAGAGAGAGGTTGTTGTCCTGTCACCTCACTGCCAGGTCTCTGACCTCCTCCCTATAGGCTGTCTCATCGTTGTCGGTGATCAGGCCTAACACTGTTGTGTCGTCAGCAAACTTAATGATGGTGTTTGGTCGTGCTTGTCCACGCAGTCGTGGGTGTACAGGGAGTATAGGAGGGGACTAAGCACACACCGATGAGGGGCCCCCATGTTGAGGATCATTGTGGCAGATGTGTTGTTGCTTACCCTCACCACCTGGGGGCGGTCCGTCAGGAAGTCCAGGATCCAGTTGCAGAGGGAGGTGTTTAGTCCCAGGGTCCTTAGCTTAGTGATGAGCTTTGAGGGCACTATGGTGTTGAATGCTAAGCTGTAGTGAATGAAAATAATTCTCACATAGGTGTTCTTTTTGTCACGGTGGGAAAGGACAGTGTGGAGTGCAATAGCAATTGCGTTATCTGTGTATCTGTTTGGGCGGTATATTAATTGGAGTGGGTCTAGGGGTTCTGGGATGATGGTGTGACCAGCCTTTCAAAGCACTTCATGGCTACAGATGTGAGTGCTACGTGTCGGTAGTCATTTAGGCAGGTTACTTTGGCGTTCTTGGCCACAGGGACTATTGTGGTCTGATTCAAACATGTAGGTATTACAGACTTGGTCAGGGAGAGGTTGAAAATGTCAGTGAAGACACTTTCCAGTTGGTCAGCGCATGCTCGGAGTACACATCCTGGTAATCCGTCTGGTCCTGCGGCCTTGTGAATGTTGACCTGTTTAAAGGTCTTACTCACATCGGCTACGGAGAGCGTGATCACACAGTCGTCTGGAACAGCTGATGCTCTCGTGCACGCTTCAGTGTTGCTTGCCTCGAAGCGAGCATAGAAGTAATTTAGTACATGTCCTGGTAATCCGTCTGGTCCTGTGAATGTTAGCCTTGTCACGCCTGCTCCCGCTCCCCCTCCCTGGCGGTCGAGGGCACCAGGCTACTCTTATCTACACACACCTGTCACCATCATTACGCGCAGCAGCGCTCATTGGACTCACCTGGATTCCTTCCCGTGGTTGATTACCCCCTGTATATCTGTCTGTTCCTCTGTGGTGTTCCCTGTGTCCCCATTCATTGTTGGTAAGTGTTCATGTCCAGACGCTGTTCCTGTTGTTGACAGACAGCATGTGAAAGTGCACATTATGTCAATAAAGAATGCCGGAGATTGAGTAAACCCATTGTGCAAGTACAGGAAACTTTACGGTGCGCCCGCTACTAATCTTAATGTCTGAAGGGCAAGAGAGTGGAACAGGAACTGAGAGGGGTCTGCACTGGAACAGACCACATGGAAAGTGTTTATGTGTAAATTTATACCATAGACTGTGGTCCATTATTGTGTGCTTATATGTGTTTATACATGTGTTTTTGTTTGTATGTTGTATTTGTTGTTTATGTTTTGAATCTATACATGCATTGAGTGTTTTTATATGGCCTTGTGTGTGCATGTTTATGTTCACTGGTGCATATGTGTGTGTGCATGCATATAGAGTGTGTTTATTTCTTCATGTTTACATATTAGTCATTTAGCAGACGCTCTTATCCAGAGCAACTTACAGTAGTGAATGCATACATTTCATACATTTTTTCCCATACTGGTCCCCCGTGGGAATCGAACCCACAACCCTGGCGTTGCAAACACCATGCTCTACCAACTGAGCCACACGGGACCATGTGTCTTCCTGTGTGTATCACAGGAGGTTGGTGGCACCTTAATTGGGGAGGACGTGGTCGTAGTAATGACTGGAGCGGAATCAGTGGAATGGTATCAAATACATCAAACACATGGTTTCCATGGTTTCCAGGTGTTTGATGCCATTCCATTTGCTCCGTTCCATTATCATGAGCCGTTCTCCCCTGTTGTTTATGTAGATATTTGTGCACCAGGGGTTCCGCTGCTGTCATGTAGCTGTGGCGCTGCGTTGAGGCGCAGGTTGAAGATGGTACAACAGTCCTCTGCAAACAAAACGAGTGATGACTACAACAATCTGACAACCCCACAGTAGAATAGTTTATTTAATTACCTAGTTGGCTCGTTGTTGTGTGTTCTATTCAAGATAAATATTTATCTCGAGGCGCATGCGAGTTACGAGTGCCACAGGGAGAGAAACATGCATTCTGACAAGCAGTCAATGCACAACAATTCCTGCAATCGCAGGCAAAATAGTAGTTCTTATGGTCTTTGTTAAAAAGAGGGCGATCCCAGCTTTCCATTCCTACTTTATTTATTTCTCAACACTTAAATATGTGTGAACTGCACCATTTTAAACCCAGAGTTTTTAGCAGCGGCATGGTTAAGCACGTTACCACTCCACAATTCACTCTGAGTGCATAGGGAAGATGTTGAGGTCCTGGGCTGGTGTGGTTACACATTGTCTGCGGTTGTGAGGCCGGTTGGACGTACTGCCAAATTCTCTAAAACTACATTGGAGGTGGCTTATGGTTGAGAAATGAACATTCAATTATCTGGCAAAAGCTCTAGTGGACATTCCTGCAGTCAGCATTCCAATAGCACACTCCCTGAAATCTTGAGACCTCTGTGGCTTTGTGACAAAACTGCACATTTTAAAGTGGCCTTTTATTGTCCCCAGCACAAGGTGTTCCTGTTTAATGATCATGCTGTTTAATCAGGTGGATGGATTATCTTGGCAAAGGAGAAATGCTAACTAACAGGGATTTAAACATTTAAACAAAATATGAGAGAAATAAGCTTTTTGTGCATATAGAACATTTCTGGGATCTTTTCTTTCAGCTCATGAAACATGGAACCAACACTTTACATGCTGCGTTTATCATTTTGCTCAGTAGATATAAATGCCTACTTTGTTGACAAACTCAGTATATTGTTGATTTAATTATACTGAAGGTCACAAACGGAGATCCTAACCAGTTATTGTCCATTGTTACTTTGGTTCAGTGTGTACTACATTTTGCATCATAGTTTGGTTGACTTGTCTTAGACAGTCTACAGGTAGATTTAAACATAGGCTGGTCTTATGTCATAACAGAATAATCAACTTGCAGAACTTGTTTCCTGTTGGTGAAATGCTAGCTAGAACTTAGTGTTCTTTCTGGTTCTCAACAAGTGTTGAGGAAGCAAAAACAGATTGAGAAGAAGCCATTATCAAATGATTCAACTGACGTTATAACATCTTCAGTTAATAACATCTTTAAGAAGTCACTGTCTCTCAGCCGTGAGGTTTGGAACTCTCTGACAGTAGATCCATTCTGCTGTTATAACTGAAAACAGATTTTAGTGTTCTCTCTCTCTCTCTCTCTCTCTCTCTCTCTCTCTCTCTCTCTCTCTCTCTCTCTCTCTCTCTCTCTCTCTTCTCTCCTCTCTCTCTCTCTCTCTCTCTCTCTCTCTTCTCTCTCCTCTCTCCTCTCTCTCTCTCTCTCTCTCTCTCCTCTCTCTCTCCTCTCTCTCCTCTCTCTCTCTCTCTCTCTCTCTCTCTCTCAGCATGTGGTGGCCTGTTTTTATTCCATTGGCGGTTCTTCTCTCAGAGCAGTTTGGAACATTAGCATAGTGTTAACGTTAGCTTACTGTTCCTCATCAGGCGTGATTACCTCTTCAAAGAGTATCTTAAATAAGACATCTGGGTTCTTATCCCCCGCATGCATTTTTTAAACTTATTTTCCTAATAGCACTGACTTTGCTGATAACGTCTTTATTGAGGAAAAATGTACTGACTACGACTGTGTAATGTGGTTGTCTCAACTAGCTAGCTTAAGATGAATGCACTAACTGTAAGTCGCTCTGGATAAGAGCATCTGCTAAATGACAAATATGTTTAAAAAAAAAATGGTAACGTAAAGTGATTTGAGATGTTAGCCTACAATGTTAGCTTCGGTGGCAGTTTGATGTGCCTCTAAGTCAGACAAACGTGTTCAACCTGTTCTTAGTATTAGTATGATAATGGTTAATAGAGGCATATGACAGGTTACATTTTTGCTATTTATTTATTTTGTTTGTATGACTGACTTTAAACACACAGTCACACATACACGCGTGTGTGTGACTGTGTGTGTGTGACTGTGTGTTTAAAGTCCACAGAGTAATTCCACCTCAAAAAGCACCAGAAAGAGGACTTCAACACCCACCATCTCAGATTGTTCTGAAACGGTTTCTGTAGTTAGGAACAGAAGATTAACATTCCTGAAACATTGTTTTGTTGAAAGATAATTTGAACACTGGAGAAATTAAGCTAATTTATTGCACCCAATTTGGCCATTTCAATTTATAGGATTCATATAATATTCAATAAATATTGTACCCAATATCTGATTTGGACCAAACCTCTTCTAAACAGTGATTAAGGAATCTAAATGAATGGTCAAAAGCCATCCAAGGACCCCAACATCCAGTATACATCATCAGTGCTTTATGTTTGACAAGTAGTATGAAGCTGCGGCTTGGAGTATTGTTTATTCATACTATGTAATGTATTCTTTGATTGAAGTAGCTTGCATTTTTTCCCCATAAATGAATGTTAAAGTACCAGGTTTTGCCCACTAGATGTTACTGTTCCTGCAACTGCCACACCCTTTTATCAATTTTGCTGGTCTCTTGCATTTATTCAATGGATCACAACATTTTCTTTACAACTGGGTAGAAAACCAATAGCTTTTGCTTTTAATGAAAATAAATTGTGTGCTTATCCTCAAGTCAAGCCAGTCCTCCATGAAAGTAATTTAGTTTTTCCTTCTCTTAGCAGCTAATGCTTCAACCCAACTCACCTTGAAGAGTCCAACAAATGGCAGCTCTCTGAGAGGGCTATCCCTATGGTGCAATTCTCATATGAAGACTTTTCCTACAACCCCAAACAAATCTATTGAGAAATGGACTAGTGACTGTTGCATGGCAGTTTTTTGTTTGTCAATAAAAGTATTAAAACACCTCTTTATATGTCGTGCGATTAGTGTAATTTACCATCAAACCCAACCCAATACCATTACCGTTGTAAAACACTATACAGTATGTTCTTTGGACTTTTACCATTGAAGACCTTTAGAGACCATAACCTTGAAACCATTAGAACTGCTGTAGCCTAATAGTTTGCTTGTTCACCAGGAATGGTCTAATCCAAACGTTTTTTTAAAGGGAATAAATCACAAACACAGGGGCCATTTCCTGGACCTAGATTAAACCTAAGAGAAGGACAAACTGCTTTGGTTTCATGGAGGACTGGCTTGAATTGTGAGGATGACATTATTATTATTATTATTATTCTTTTCAACATGAGCTAAAGCGATTGTTTTTTTTTTTACCCAAAGTTGTAAAGAAAATGTTGTGCTCACGAGACAAGCAACATTGATAAAAGGGTGTGGCAGTAGCAGCAACAGCAGCATCTACTGGGCAAAACCTAGTACTTTAAGGCCAGGCAACACACACTCATAGGGTAAATTTTCCCCTTAATCAAATAATAATCACATTTTACCAGTTGAATGTAGACCAAAATATAATACTTTTTGGGTTAAGCATTTTATTAAATATTTTATTACAATATGCAAATGAGGCAATAGCTCATTAAATATGCACATATTTCCATATCGCACAAATACATTTTTCTGGACACTGGATGAAGTCAGCCTAAATAGTTTGGTTGCATTTTGTCCAGAGCAGATTGTGGAGAAATACGTTTTAAATATTTATATCTGTAAAATAATAAATAAATAAAATAAAATGTTATCTACAGTGCCTTCAGAAAGTATTCACACCCCTTGACTTTTTCCACATTTTGTTGTGTTACAGCCTGAATTTAAAATGTATTAAATTGAGATTATGTGTCACTGGCCTACACACAATACCCCATAATGTCAAAGTGGAATTATGTTTTTCAAATCTTTACTAACTAATTAAAAATGAAAAGCTGAAATGTCTTGAGTCAATAAGTATTCAACCCCTTTGTTATGGCAAGCCTAAATAAATTCAGAAGTAAAAATGTGCTTAACAAGTCACTTAATAAGTTGCATGGACTCACTTTGTGTTCAATAATAGTGTTTAACATACATTTCTGAATGACTACATCTTCTCTGTATCCAACACGTACAGTCATCTGTAAGGTCAGATAACCAGTTATTAAATGCAAGGGTTTACATACTTTTTCCAACCTACACTGTGAATGTTTAAATTAGGTATTCAATATAGACAAAAAAAATACAATTATTTGTGTGTTATTAGTTTAAGCACACCGTGTTTGTCTATTGTTGTGACTAAGATGAAGATCAGATCAAATTTTGATGACCAATTTATGCAGAAATTCCAAAGGGTTCACATACTTTTGTTTGCCACTATGTGAATGTACTGTATGCAAAATAGATATCTGGACCAATTCAAATGTAATTTCCAGGCAAAACAGCCTGAAATTACATTTTTACCGATAGAATTTTAACATATACATTTCAAAAACTTTATGAAAATGTATTTTTTCTTTAGTTTGTCATACTACCGTCATCAACATTTTCATGAATTTTAACCACTTTAAAATACAGCAATAATTTCAAAGCTCATAACATTAAATTATACAGAATTTAAAATACTAATTTATGGAGGAAATGTAAGCTACATCAATGGCTAATTTCTCTGAACAGGTTGGGAAAACATCACGTAATTCACTGAGAATACATAGTATGAATAAACAATATTCAAATAAAACATTACAAAACCTGGCCAGATCATTTAAAGTCATCAGTCTCAAGTCACAGTCAAGTCCCGAGTGTTGAGGCTCCAAGTCAACTCTCAAGTTATTTTATTTTCTATCGAGTCTCAAATCATCAAATTTGTGACTTGAGTCAGACTCAAGTCCAAGTCAATGTGACTCTAGTATCTACTGTCTATTTACTTTCTCTTCTGTTGTCTATGTGAAGCTGAAATGACCTTGACCGCTCGTTAGTTAGACACACACACACACACAAGCATGAAAGATCAAAGCAGGATTATTGGTATTTGTTGTGACAAGTGGATTAGATTCGATGACAATGACAGCTCAGTAGAAGAGTAATCTCCTTCCCTGCGTAGATGAAACCATGCTAGTCTAGACTATTGTTTGAATGTACTGTATGTACAGTATACACACTGAATGAGGCTGGTGGTAGAGATATGTTTTCTTTGTTTGAAAATGCTATTGTCCTACTAACGTAATCTACTTTGGGCTGTTCAGATGGTCATGAGAAATTCATTAGACTAATATAATTTCTAAGATAGACTTCAATAGACTAATGTAATCAAATAATCAGATAACAGCACATAATTAAATGACAAAATAGAATGTTATAATACAAATGTTAGAGGATACACAGATGACAGCATTCCTTTTGTTGTAAATGTCCCAAAACTGCAGTCACTTTCTGAAGATCTGTCACAGTCTTGCCTGCGAACTGCTAGTTAACAAGTAGTAAGAATTAAACTACATCAGCTCATCCACCAATGGTCTACTTGATTCTCTTGCATTTTGGGAGATATAGTTTTTAGAACCACTGCTCTGTAGTCTGTAAATGTACACTGAGTGTACAAAACATTAGGAACTATTGACTAATATTTAGTTGCACCCCATTTTGTCCTCAGAACAGCCTCAATTCGTCGGGGCATGGACTATTTTATTTTTTATTTATTTAACCTTTATTTAACTAGGCAAGTCAGTTAAGGACAAATTCTTATTTACGACGATGGCCTACCAAAAGGTCTAATGCGGGGACGGGGGCTGGGATAACAAAAAATAAATAAAAATAATAATAATTATATATATATATACATACATGACAAAACACACATCACGACAAGAGAGACAACAAACAACAAGTTGTGTTGCTACTACATAAAGAGAGACCTAAGACAACAACATAGCAAGACAGCAACACAGCATGGTAGCAACACAACTTGACAACAACATGGTAGCAACACAACATGACAACACAGCATGGTAGCAACACAACATGATAACAACATGGTAGCAGCACAACATGGTAGCAGCACAAAACATGGTACAAACATTATTGGGCACAGATAACAGCACAAAGGGCAAGAAGGTAGGGACAACAATACATCACGCAAAGCAGCCACAACTGTCAGTAAGAGTGTCCATGATTGAGTCGTCGAATGAAGAGATTGAGATAAAACTGTCCAGTTTGAGTACTTGTTGCAGCTCGTTCCAGTCGCTAGCCGCAGCGAAATGAAAAGACGAGCGACCCAGGGATGCGTGTGCTTTGGGGACCACAAAGGTGTCCAAAGCTTCCCACAGTTGTGTCAAGTTGGCTGGATGTTCTTTGGGTGGTGGACCATTCTTGATACACACGGGGAAACTGTTGAGCTTGGAAAAACCCAGCAGTGTTGCAGTTCCTTCTTTAACCCAGCAGTGTTGCAAAAATCCTTCTTTCTTTAACCTATCAGTGTTGTCAAAATCCTTCTTTAACCTATCTCCTTCCCTTTATCTACACTCAGTCTATGTCATGGAAAGAGCATGTTTAGCACACTCAGTCTAGTTTATGCCTGCAGGGATGGAGGCAGGTCACATCAATGATTCCCTGTTCGGCCTGGTACCATTAGAGCTGCATGTCCATCTGCAACTTGCATACAGTATATGAAAGGGCTTATTGCTCAGTTCCAAACAGTTGAACTAGTGTACTCTCAAAATAAGCATCATGTCTGTGTCACTGCCTTTTTCAAAGTCCCCCAGTCCCATGACAATGACACTTCACAAAGTGAAATGTAGGATTATATAAAGGGAAATAAGATGTGTGTGTCTACACACTGCTTGTCTGTGAACTGAGTGCTCTGTGTTCCTGTAGGGATGGAGTTCCCTGTGGACGGCCTGGTCAGCGTGAGCCAAGAGATCCTGGAGAGATCAGCCCAGGACTACATGAACAGCCTTCTCCACAGCCCCCCTGACTCACCCCAACACCTCACCCTCGCAAACAACACACAGGTAAAAATACCCTCACTCTGCCACACTCTACACAGGTAAATATCAAGTCAAATTGTATTGGTCACATACACATGGTTAGCAGATGTTAATGCGAGTGTAGCAAAATGCTTGTGCTTCTGGTTCCGACAGTGCAGTGATATCTAACAAGTAATCTAACAATTCCCCAACAACTACCTAATACACACAAATCTAAAGGGGTGAATGAGAATATGTACATATAAATATATGGATGAGCGACGGTCAAGCGGCATAGGCAAGATGTAGTAGATGGTATAGAATACAGTATATACATATGATATGAGTAATGTAAGATATGTAAACATTATTAAAGTGGCATTATTTAAAGTGACTAGTGATCCATTTGTTAAAGTGGCCAGTGATTGGGTCTCCATGTAGGCAGCAGCCTCTCTGAGTTAGTGATGGCTGTTTAACAGTCTGATGGCCTTGAGATAGAAGCTGTTCCTCAGTCTCTATCCTCACTCTGTCACACTCTACACAAATAAACCCTCACTCTGTCACACTCTACACAAATAAACCCTCACTCTGTCACACTCTACACAAATAAACCCTCACTCTGTCACACTCTACACAGGTAAATAGACCCTCACTCTGTCACACTCTACACAAATAAACCCTCACTCTGCCACACTCTACACAAATAGACCCTCACTCTGCCACACTCTACACAAATAAACCCTCACTCTGCCACACTCTACACAAATAAACCCTCACTCTGCCACACTCTACACAAATAAACCCTCACTCTGTCACACTCTACACAAATAGACCCTCACTCTGTCACACTCTACACAAATAAACCCTCACTCTGTCACACTCTACACAAATAGACCCTCACTCTGTCACACTCTACACAAATAAACCCTCACTCTGTCACACTCTACACAAATAAACCCTCACTCTGTCACACTCTACACAAATAAACCCTCACTCTGCCACACTCTACACAAATAGACCCTCACTCTGTCACACTCTACACAAATAGACCCTCACTCTGTCACACTCTACACAAATAAACCCTCACTCTGTCACACTCTACACAAATAGACCCTCACTCTGTCACACTCTACACAAATAAACCCTCACTCTGTCACACTCTACACAAATAGACCCTCACTCTGTCACACTCTACACAAATAGACCCTCACTCTGTCACACTCTACACAAATAGACCCTCACTCTGTCACACTCTACACAAATAGACCCTCACTCTGTCACACTCTACACAAATAGACCCTCACTCTGCCACACTCTACACAGGTAAATATCAAGTCAAATTGTATTGGTCACATACACATGGTTAGCAGATGTTAATGCTAGTGTAGCAAAATGCTTGTGCTTCTGGTTCCGACAGTGCAGTAATATCTAACAAGTAATCTAACAATTCCCCAACAACTACTTAATACACACAAATCTAAAGGGGTGAATGAGAATATGTACATATAAATATATGGATGAGCGACGGTCAAGCGGCATAGGCAAGATGTAGTAGATGGTATAGAATACAGTATATACATATGATATGAGTAATGTAAGATATGTAAACATTATTAAAGTGGCATTATTTAAAGTGACTAGTGATCCATTTGTTAGAGTGGCCAGTGATTGGGTCTCCATGTAGGCAGCAGCCTCTCTGAGTTAGTGATGGCTGTTTAACAGTCTGATGGCCTTGAGATAGAAGCTGTTCCTCAGTCTCTATCCTCACTCTGTCACACTCTACACAAATAAACCCTCACTCTGTCACACTCTACACAAATAAACCCTCACTCTGTCACACTCTACACAAATAACCCCTCACCCTGCCACACTCTACACAAATAAACCCTCACTCTGTCACACTCTACACAAATAAACCCTCACTCTGTCACACTCTACACAAATAAACCCTCACTCTGTCACACTCTACACAAATAAACCCTCACTCTGTCACACTCTACACAGGTAAATAGACCCTCACTCTGTCACACTCTACACAAATAAACCCTCACTCTGCCACACTCTACACAAATAGACCCTCACTCTGCAACACTCTACACAAATAAACCCTCACTCTGCCACACTCTACACAAATAAACCCTCACTCTGCCACACTCTACACAAATAAACCCTCACTCTGTCACACTCTACACAAATAGACCCTCACTCTGTCACACTCTACACAAATAAACCCTCACTCTGTCACACTCTACACAAATAGACCCTCACTCTGTCACACTCTACACAAATAAACCCTCACTCTGTCACACTCTACACAAATAAACCCTCACTCTGTCACACTCTACACAAATAAACCCTCACTCTGCCACACTCTACACAAATAGACCCTCACTCTGTCACACTCTACACAAATAGACCCTCACTCTGTCACACTCTACACAAATAAACCCTCACTCTGTCACACTCTACACAAATAGACCCTCACTCTGTCACACTCTACACAAATAAACCCTCACTCTGTCACACTCTACACAAATAGACCCTCACTCTGTCACACTCTACACAAATAGACCCTCACTCTGTCACACTCTACACAAATAGACCCTCACTCTGTCACACTCTACACAAATAGACCCTCACTCTGTCACACTCTACACAAATAGACCCTCACTCTGCCACACTCTACACAGGTAAATATCAAGTCAAATTGTATTGGTCACATACACATGGTTAGCAGATGTTAATGCTAGTGTAGCAAAATGCTTGTGCTTCTGGTTCCGACAGTGCAGTAATATCTAACAAGTAATCTAACAATTCCCCAACAACTACCTAATACACACAAATCTAAAGGGGTGAATGAGAATATGTACATATAAATATATGGATGAGTGACGGTCAAGCGGCATAGGCAAGATGTAGTAGATGGTATAGAATACAGTATATACATATGATATGAGTAATGTAAGATATGTAAACATTATTAAAGTGGCATTATTTAAAGTGACTAGTGATCCATTTGTTAAAGTGGCCAGTGATTGGGTCTCCATGTAGGCAGCAGCCTCTCTGAGTTAGTGATGGCTGTTTAACAGTCTGATGGCCTTGAGATAGAAGCTGTTCCTCAGTCTCTATCCTCACTCTGTCACACTCTACACAAATAAACCCTCACTCTGTCACACTCTACACAAATAAACCCTCACTCTGTCACACTCTACACAAATAACCCCTCACCCTGCCACACTCTACACAAATAAACCCTCACTCTGTCACACTCTACACAAATAAACCCTCACTCTGTCACACTCTACACAAATAAACCCTCACTCTGTCACACTCTACACAAATAAACCCTCACTCTGTCACACTCTACACAGGTAAATAGACCCTCACTCTGTCACACTCTACACAAATAAACCCTCACTCTGCCACACTCTACACAAATAGACCCTCACTCTGCCACACTCTACACAAATAAACCCTCACTCTGCCACACTCTACACAAATAAACCCTCACTCTGCCACACTCTACACAAATAAACCCTCACTCTGTCACACTCTACACAAATAGACCCTCACTCTGTCACACTCTACACAAATAAACCCTCACTCTGTCACACTCTACACAAATAGACCCTCACTCTGTCACACTCTACACAAATAAACCCTCACTCTGTCACACTCTACACAAATAAACCCTCACTCTGTCACACTCTACACAAATAAACCCTCACTCTGCCACACTCTACACAAATAGACCCTCACTCTGTCACACTCTACACAAATAGACCCTCACTCTGTCACACTCTACACAAATAAACCCTCACTCTGTCACACTCTACACAAATAGACCCTCACTCTGTCACACTCTACACAAATAAACCCTCACTCTGTCACACTCTACACAAATAGACCCTCACTCTGTCACACTCTACACAAATAGACCCTCACTCTGTCACACTCTACACAAATAGACCCTCACTCTGTCACACTCTACACAAATAGACCCTCACTCTGTCACACTCTACACAAATAGACCCTCACTCTGCCACACTCTACACAGGTAAATATCAAGTCAAATTGTATTGGTCACATACACATGGTTAGCAGATGTTAATGCTAGTGTAGCAAAATGCTTGTGCTTCTGGTTCCGACAGTGCAGTAATATCTAACAAGTAATCTAACAATTCCCCAACAACTACCTAATACACACAAATCTAAAGGGGTGAATGAGAATATGTACATATAAATATATGGATGAGCGACGGTCAAGCGGCATAGGCAAGATGTAGTAGATGGTATAGAATACAGTATATACATATGATATGAGTAATGTAAGATATGTAAACATTATTAAAGTGGCATTATTTAAAGTGACTAGTGATCCATTTGTTAAAGTGGCCAGTGATTGGGTCTCCATGTAGGCAGCAGCCTCTCTGAGTTAGTGATGGCTGTTTAACAGTCTGATGGCCTTGAGATAGAAGCTGTTCCTCAGTCTCTATCCTCACTCTGTCACACTCTACACAAATAAACCCTCACTCTGTCACACTCTACACAAATAACCCCTCACCCTGCCACACTCTACACAAATAAACCCTCACTCTGTCACACTCTACACAAATAAACCCTCACTCTGTCACACTCTACACAAATAAACCCTCACTCTGTCACACTCTACACAAATAAACCCTCACTCTGTCACACTCTACACAGGTAAATAGACCCTCACTCTGTCACACTCTACACAAATAAACCCTCACTCTGTCACACTCTACACAAATAGACCCTCACTCTGTCACACTCTACACAAATAGACCCTCACTCTGTCACACTCTACACAAATAGACCCTCACTCTGTCACACTCTACACAAATAGACCCTCACTCTGTCACACTCTACACAAATAAACCCTCACTCTGTCACACTCTACACAAATAAACCCTCACTCTGTCACACTCTACACAGGTAAATAGACCCTCACTCTGTCACACTCTACACAAATAAACCCTCACTCTGCCACACTCTACACAAATAGACCCTCACTCTGCCACACTCTACACAAATAAACCCTCACTCTGCCACACTCTACACAAATAAACCCTCACTCTGCCACACTCTACACAAATAAACCCTCACTCTGTCACACTCTACACAAATAGACCCTCACTCTGTCACACTCTACACAAATAAACCCTCACTCTGTCACACTCTACACAAATAGACCCTCACTCTGTCACACTCTACACAAATAAACCCTCACTCTGTCACACTCTACACAAATAAACCCTCACTCTGTCACACTCTACACAAATAAACCCTCACTCTGCCACACTCTACACAAATAGACCCTCACTCTGTCACACTCTACACAAATAGACCCTCACTCTGTCACACTCTACACAAATAAACCCTCACTCTGTCACACTCTACACAAATAGACCCTCACTCTGTCACACTCTACACAAATAAACCCTCACTCTGTCACACTCTACACAAATAAACCCTCACTCTGTCACACTCTACACAGGTAAATAGACCCTCACTCTGTCACACTCTACACAAATAAACCCTCACTCTGCCACACTCTACACAAATAGACCCTCACTCTGCCACACTCTACACAAATAAACCCTCACTCTGCCACACTCTACACAAATAAACCCTCACTCTGCCACACTCTACACAAATAAACCCTCACTCTGTCACACTCTACACAAATAGACCCTCACTCTGTCACACTCTACACAAATAAACCCTCACTCTGTCACACTCTACACAAATAGACCCTCACTCTGTCACACTCTACACAAATAAACCCTCACTCTGTCACACTCTACACAAATAAACCCTCACTCTGTCACACTCTACACAAATAAACCCTCACTCTGCCACACTCTACACAAATAGACCCTCACTCTGTCACACTCTACACAAATAGACCCTCACTCTGTCACACTCTACACAAATAAACCCTCACTCTGTCACACTCTACACAAATAGACCCTCACTCTGTCACACTCTACACAAATAAACCCTCACTCTGTCACACTCTACACAAATAGACCCTCACTCTGTCACACTCTACACAAATAGACCCTCACTCTGTCACACTCTACACAAATAGACCCTCACTCTGTCACACTCTACACAAATAGACCCTCACTCTGTCACACTCTACACAAATAGACCCTCACTCTGCCACACTCTACACAGGTAAATATCAAGTCAAATTGTATTGGTCACATACACATGGTTAGCAGATGTTAATGCTAGTGTAGCAAAATGCTTGTGCTTCTGGTTCCGACAGTGCAGTAATATCTAACAAGTAATCTAACAATTCCCCAACAACTACCTAATACACACAAATCTAAAGGGGTGAATGAGAATATGTACATATAAATATATGGATGAGCGACGGTCAAGCGGCATAGGCAAGATGTAGTAGATGGTATAGAATACAGTATATACATATGATATGAGTAATGTAAGATATGTAAACATTATTAAAGTGGCATTATTTAAAGTGACTAGTGATCCATTTGTTAAAGTGGCCAGTGATTGGGTCTCCATGTAGGCAGCAGCCTCTCTGAGTTAGTGATGGCTGTTTAACAGTCTGATGGCCTTGAGATAGAAGCTGTTCCTCAGTCTCTATCCTCACTCTGTCACACTCTACACAAATAAACCCTCACTCTGTCACACTCTACACAAATAACCCCTCACCCTGCCACACTCTACACAAATAAACCCTCACTCTGTCACACTCTACACAAATAAACCCTCACTCTGTCACACTCTACACAAATAAACCCTCACTCTGTCACACTCTACACAAATAAACCCTCACTCTGTCACACTCTACACAGGTAAATAGACCCTCACTCTGTCACACTCTACACAAATAAACCCTCACTCTGCCACACTCTACACAAATAGACCCTCACTCTGCCACACTCTACACAAATAAACCCTCACTCTGCCACACTCTACACAAATAAACCCTCACTCTGCCACACTCTACACAAATAAACCCTCCCTCTGTCACACTCTACACAAATAGACCCTCACTCTGTCACACTCTACACAAATAGACCCTCACTCTGTCACACTCTACACAAATAGACCCTCACTCTGTCACACTCTACACAAATAGACCCTCACTCTGTCACACTCTACACAAATAGACCCTCACTCTGTCACACTCTACACAAATAAACCCTCACTCTGTCACACTCTACACAAATAGACCCTCACTCTGTCACACTCTACACAAATAAACCCTCACTCTGCCACACTCTACACAAATAGACCCTCACTCTGTCACACTCTACACAAATAGACCCTCACCCTGCCACACTCTACACAAATAGACCCTCACTCTGTCACACTCTACACAAATAGACCCTCACTCTGTCACACTCTACACAAATAAACCCTCACTCTGCCACACTCTACACAAATAGACCCTCACTCTGTCACACTCTACACAAATAGACCCTCACCCTGCCACACTCTACACAAATAGACCCTCACTCTGTCACACTCTACACAAATAGACACTCACCCTGCCACACTCTACACAAATAGACCCTCACTCTGTCACACTCTACACAAATAGACCCTCACCCTGCCACACTCTACACAAATAAACCCTCACTCTGCCACACTCTACACAAATAGACCCTCACTCTGTCACACTCTACACAAATAAACCCTCACTCTGTCACACTCTACACAAATAGACCCTTACTCTGTCACACTCTACACAAATAAACCCTCACTCTGTCACACTTTACACAAATAGACCCTCACTCTGTCACACTCTACACAAATAGACCCTCACACTGTCACACTACACAAATAGACCCTCACTCTGTCACACTCTACACAAATAAACCCTCACTCTGTCACACTCTACACAAATAAACCCTCACTCTGCCACACTCTACACAAATAAACCCTCACTCTGTCACACTCTACACAAATAAACCCTCACTCTGTCACACTCTACACAAATAAACCCTCACTCTGCCACACTCTACACAAATAGACCCTCACTCTGTCACACTCTACACAAATAGACCCTCACTCTGTCACACTCTACACAAATAGACCCTCACTCTGTCACACTCTACACAAATAGACCCTCACTCTGTCACACTCTACACAAATAGACCCTCACTCTGTCACACTCTACACAAATAAACCCTCACTCTGTCACACTCTACACAAATAGACCCTCACTCTGTCACACTCTACACAAATAAACCCTCACTCTGCCACACTCTACACAAATAGACCCTCACTCTGTCACACTCTACACAAATAGACCCTCACCCTGCCACACTCTACACAAATAGACCCTCACTCTGTCACACTCTACACAAATAGACCCTCACTCTGTCACACTCTACACAAATAAACCCTCACTCTGCCACACTCTACACAAATAGACCCTCACTCTGTCACACTCTACACAAATAGACCCTCACCCTGCCACACTCTACACAAATAGACCCTCACTCTGTCACACTCTACACAAATAGACACTCACCCTGCCACACTCTACACAAATAGACCCTCACTCTGTCACACTCTACACAAATAGACCCTCACCCTGCCACACTCTACACAAATAAACCCTCACTCTGCCACACTCTACACAAATAGACCCTCACTCTGTCACACTCTACACAAATAAACCCTCACTCTGTCACACTCTACACAAATAGACCCTTACTCTGTCACACTCTACACAAATAAACCCTCAATCTGTCACACTTTACACAAATAGACCCTCACTCTGTCACACTCTACACAAATAGACCCTCACACTGTCACACTACACAAATAGACCCTCACTCTGTCACACTCTACACAAATAAACCCTCACTCTGTCACACTCTACACAAATAAACCCTCACTCTGCCACACTCTACACAAATAAACCCTCACTCTGTCACACTCTACACAAATAGACCCTCACTCTGTCACACTCTACACAAATAGACCCTCACTCTGTCACACTCTACACAAATAAACCCTCACTCTGCCACACTCTACACAAATAAACCCTCACTCTGCCACACTCTACACAAATAAACCCTCACTCTGCCACACTCTACACAAATAGACCCTCACTCTGTCACACTCTACACAGGTAAATAGACCCTCACTCTGTCACACTCTACACAGGTAAATAGACCCTCACTCTGTCACACTCTACACAGGTAAATAGACCCTCACTCTGTCACACTCTACACAGGTAAATAGACACTCACTCTGTCACACTCTACACAGGTAAATAGACCCTCACTCTGCCATACTCTACACAGGTAAATAGACCCTCACTCTGCCACACTCTACACAGGTAAATAAATCCTCACTCTGCCACACTCTACACAGGTAAATAAACCCTCACTCTGCCACACTCTACACAAATAGACCCTCACTCTGTCACACTCTACACAGGTAAATAAACCCTCACTCTGTCACACTCTACACAGGTAAATAAACCCTCACTCTGTCACACTCTACACAGGTAAATAAACCCTCACTCTGTCACACTCTACACAGGTAAATACACCAGATGAAACAGATAAAATAACTGGGTAGAGTTTCATGTGTTACAGTTAAAGCTAGCTAGCTAACAATTCCATAGCCACAACAAAGTCATGTGCTGTGGGTGAGAAGCTTGGATCCAGTGCTGCACAACATCAAATCAAATGTATTTATAAAGCCGTTTTACAACAGCAGATGTCACAAAGTTCTATACAGAAACCCAGCCTGAAACCCCAAACAGCAAGCAATACAGATGTAGAAGCACGGTGGCTTGGAAAAACTCCCTAGAAAGGCAGGAACCTAGGAAGAAACCTAGAGAGGAAACAACAGGTCTGGGACAGGTAGCACGTCCGGTGAACTGGTCAGGGTTCCATAGCCGCAGGCAGAATAGTTGAAACTGGAGCAGCAGCACGACCAGGTGGACTGGGGACAGCAAGGAGTCATCAGGCCAGGTAGTCCTGAGGCATGGTCCTAGGGCTCAAGTCCTCCGAGAGAGAGAGAGAGAGAGAGAGAGAAAAAGAGAATTAGAGAGAGCATACTTAAATTCACACAGGACACTGGATAAGACAGGAGAAATACTCCAGATAGAACAGACTGACCCTAGCCCCCCGACACAAACTATTGCAGCATAAATACTGGAGGCTGAGACAGGAGGGGTTGGGAGACACTGTGGCTCTGTCCGACGATACCCCCGGACAGGGCCAACCAGGCAGGATATAACCCCACCCACTTTGCCAAAGCACAGCCCCCACACCACTAGAGGGATATCTTCAAAACACCAACTTACCATCGTGACACAAGGCCGAGTATAGCCCACGAAGATCTCCCCTACGGCACGAACCCAAGGGGGGCGCCAACCCGGACAGGAAGATCACGTCAGTGACTCAACCCACTTAAGTGATACACCCCTCCTAGGGACGGCATGGAAGAACACCAGTAAGCCAGTGACCCAGCCCCCGTAATAGGGTTAGAGGCAGAGAACCCCAGTGCAGAGAGTGGAACCGGCCAGGCAGAGACAGCAAGGGCGGTTCGTCGCTCCAGTGCCTTTCTGTTCACCTTCACAGCCCTGGGCCAGACTACACTCAATCATAGGACCTACTGAAGAGATGAGTCTTCAAGAAAGACTTAAAGGTCGAGACCGAGTCTGCGTCTCTCACATGGATAGGCAGACCATTCCATAACCATTCTGGATATCATAAGGTGAATCCACCAATTTGTAAGTCGCTCTGGATAAGAGCGTCTGCTAAATGACTTAAATGTAAATATAAAATAAAAATGGAGCTCTATAGGAAAAAGCCCTGCCTCCAGCTGTTTGCTTACAAATTCTAGGAACAGTTAGGAGGCCTGCGTCTTGTGACCGTAGCGAACGTACGGCGGTATGTACGGCAGGACCAAATTGGAAAGATGGGTAGAAGCAAGCCCATGTAATGCTTTGTAGGTTAGCAGTAAAACCTTAATCATCCCTAGCCTTAACAGGAAGCCAGTGTAGAGAGGCTAGCACTGGAGTAATATGATCACATTTTTGGTTCTAGTCAAGATTCTAGCAGCCGTGTTTAGCACTAACTGAAGTTTATTCAGTGCTTTATCCGGGTAGCCGGAAAGTGGAGCATTGCAGTAGTCTAATCTAGAAGTGACAAAAGCATTGGATTAATATTTCTGCATCATTTTTGGACAGAAAGTTTCTGATTTTTGCAATGTTACGTAGATGGAAAAAAAGCTGTCCTTGAAACAGTCGTGATATGTTCATCAAATAAGAGATATGGGTCTAGAGTAACGCCGAGGTCCTTCACAGTTTTATTTGAGACGACTGTACAACCATCAAGGTTAATTGTCAGATCCAACAGCAGATCTCTTTGTTTCTTGGGACCATGTCCTCTGGGGTATGTTGTCTTGAAACCAGGGGAAACCAGCTGCAGACATTCAGGGACAGGATTTGCTCTTTGGTCTGGGAAATATAATATGATATAATTCATATCATTTGAAATATTCTGTCATGTTGATACTATAAGCTAATGGTTGAACTTTGACCTTGCGCTCATGTCCTCTCCCAGGTGCCCATTGGTCTTTCCAATGTGGGTTTCGTTCCTCTATATGGAGACAACTTGAGACAGAAAGTCCTCGCCCTGTTCTCCCAACAGGACCAGTTTACAGGTGACTGAGTGACTCACACTGTTTTATGGGGAAAGTGTTGCTGGTGTTGACACAAAATGGAGACGGCTCATGGTTAAACTGGGATAGTTTGAAACATGGGTTGTTCAAATCTTCTCTCCTAACAAATAATTGTGTAATGCCCCAATCTATGTTTTGTGTCTTCAGGAACAACATGCATATGCTCCAAAAAATAAAGGGAACACTTAAACAACACATCCTAGATCTGAATGAAAGAAATAATCTTATTAAATACTTTTTTCTTTACATAGTTGAATGTGCTGACAACAAAATCACACAAAAATAATCAATGGAAATCCAATTTATCAACCCATGGAGGTCTGGATTTGGAGTCACACTCAAAATTAAAGTGGAAAACCACACTACAGGCTGATCCAACTTTGATGTAATGTCCTTAAAACAAGTCAAAATGAGGCTCAGTAGTGTGTGTGGCCTCCACGTGCCTGTATGACCTCCCTACAATGCCTGGGCATGCTCCTGATGAGGTGGCGGATGGTCTCCTGAGGGATCTCCTCCCAGACCTGGACTAAAGCATCCGCCAACTCCTGGACAGTCTGTGGTGCAACGTGGCATTGGTAGATGGAGCGAGACATGATGTCCCAGATGTGCTCAATTGGATTCAGGTCTGGGGAACGGGCGGGCCAGTCCATAGCATCAATGCCTTCCTCTTGCAGGAACTGCTGACACACTCCAGCCACATGAGGTCTAGCATTGTCTTGCATTAGGAGGAACCCAGGGCCAACCTCACCAGCATATGGTCTCACAAGGGGTCTGAGGATCTCATCTCGGTACCTAATGGCAGTCAGGCTACCTCTGGCGAGCACATGGAGGGCTGTGCGGCCCCCCAAAGAAATGCCACCCCACACCATGACTGACCCACCGCCAAACCGGTCATGCTGGAGGATGTTACAGGCAGCAGAACGTTCTCCACGGCGTCTCCAGACTCTGTCACGTCTGCCACGTGCTCAGTGTGAACCTGCTTTCATCTGTGAAGAGCACAGGGCGCCAGTGGCGAATTTGCCAATCTTGGTGTTCTCTGGCAAATGCCAAACGTCCTGCACGGTGTTGGGCTGTTAGCACAACCCCACCTGTGGACGTCGGGCCCTCATACCACCCTCATGGAGTCTGTTTCTGACCGTTTGAGCAGACACATGCACATTTGTGGCCTACTGGAGGTCATTTTGCAGGGCTCTGGCAGTGCTTCTTCTGCTCCTCCTTGCACAAAGGCGGAGGTAGCAGTCCTGCTGCTGGGTTGTTGCCCTCTTACAGCCTCCTCCACGTCTCCTGACGTACTGGCCTGTCTCCTGGTAGCGCCTCCATGCTCTGGACACTACGCTGACAGACACAGCAAACCTTCTTGCCACAGCTCGCATTGATGTGCCATCCTGGATGAGCTGCACTACCTGAGCCACTTGTGTGAGTTGTAGACTCTGTCTCATGCTACCACTTGAGTGAAAGCACCGCCAGCATTCAAAAGTGACCAAAACATCAGCCAGGAAGCATAGGAACTGAGAAGTGGTCTGTGGTCCCCACCTGCAGAACCACTCCTTTATTGGGGGTGTCTTGCTAATTGCCTATAATTTACACCTGTTGTCTATTCCATTTGCACAACAGCATGTGAAATGTATTGTCAATCAGTGTTGCTTCCTAAGTGGACAGTTTGATTTCACAGAAGTGTGATTGACTTGGAGTTACATTGTGTTGTTTAAGTGTTCCCTTTATTTTTTTGAGCAGTGTATATATATATATATATATACACACACACACACACACACACACACCACAGCCAGGTCCAAAATTATTGGCACCCTTGATAAATAAGGAGGAGCAAAAATACTGATTAAAATAGCCCCATAACATCAAAGATCCACCACCGTATTTTACAGTAGGTACGGAGACATTTTATGCTTATCACATCCTTCTTTCAACGCCAAACCCACCACTGGTGTGTGTGGCCAAATAGCTTTATTTTCCTATCATCCAACAAAATGTAAATGCCTTGGGTGTTTGCAAAACGGCAATGGCAATTGGATTGGAACCATCGCTATGGTCAGATGACATGAAAATAGAGCTCTTTGGCAACGCACACCAGTGATGGGTTTTACGTTGATAGAAGGATGCATAGGCAGAAAAGAACCCCATACCTACTCTTTAAAGATCCTTCCCAATGTGTTCTCCAACCTCATAAAACATTTGAAAAAAAGGCTCCTTGCAAGGTGAGGTATTGAAAGGTATTGAAAACAGTGGTGCCAAAACAGTGGTGCCAATGAACTTAAAAAAAGGCTCCTTGCACATCTTTTTCTGAGCAAATCCGTTAGGACAAATAATTATGATTTTTTTTGCATTTCAATTTTTTGCATACAAAAAAGCTCAGAATTTGTATAATTTATTTTATACAGTCTTTTTTGCACATCTTTATCAAGGGTGCAAGTAATTGTGGGCCTGACTGTATTTACCAAATGTAATAGTTAACAAACTATTTTATTTACAATGACAGCCTAGGAACAGTGGGTTAACAGCCTTGTTCAGGGGCAGAACAACAGATTTTTAGCTTGTCAGCTCAGGGATTTGATCTAGCAACCTTTCGGTTACAGGCCCAACGCTCTAACCACTAGGCTACCTGCCGCCCCAAGTGTTTAAAAGGAGTTTATATATAGTTGATATGTTGTATTTATCTACCATTTTTGTCTGTTTTCTCTTAGCGGTGGGGCTGTACCTGTTGGATCAATGGTGGTCACTGGAGAATATCTTAAAAACAGCAGACTCTGACAAAGATGGAGTTGTGGAGGTATGATTAGTTGTCTCTACTTTGAAAACAAAATGACTGCTGTTTGTTGCAATTAGACCACCGGTAGTAGAGATATTCAAAATAGCACGTGCATCAGTTTTCACTATTGTTGTAAAAGTTATTATACAATTATAACAAAGTTAAATAGTTTGAAAATAAGATGCAACCAGGATAGCTCAAAGATACAATTGTGTGTGTTTATTTGATGATATCTTATTGGAGAATGTGACAGTATGGGTCAGTGAATGAAATGAGACACTTAGTGGTGCTGACATGGTTGTGTGTCATGCTGTGTTTCATGGCTGTGTGTCATGGCTGTGTGTCATGGCTGTGTGTTTGTCTTCAGGTGGAGACCATAGGGGAGCGGATAGTTCTGTACGTTTTGAACCGTGTGGTGTACAGAGCCAAGGAGATTAGTTCAGGCGAACTACCTTTCCTCTGCCATGGAGAGAACCACTACGCCAAGATCCTTTGGAAAGACGGACAGGCTGTCGGCTTCTACTCAGTCAAACCTTCAGGTACGAAACAGCTTTTATTGTTGTGAGTAACTAATCATTATCCACCTCCACTAAGTAGCACCTTTTTGGGTGATGCATGGCAGCCATCTTAGGCTAGAATCCTCATCACATATGAGATATGACGTGGTAGCACTGAGGTTATGTGCTTTAAGTGTTAGTTATGGTGCTGTTAAATAAACTATGGGTGACCGTTAATAATGAATTATTCAGATACTGAAGATCATATGTGTGCATTGTATAACACAGATAATGCTTAATTCACATAGCCAATTTTCACTTCTCATAGATGTTTCTATGTATGTACTGTATGCTGGGATGTAGTGCAATTTGAGAATACATGGAGCTGGTAGAAATATTTCTGGAAAATGTATTCTGATCAATTCTAAATAAATTATATTTCATTACCACTCAAATTCAATCAAAACAATAGAATGACATACTAAATACTGTAAATATCTAGGCTATAGCAGCCTAAAGGTAGGTTTCTAAAACGTCTGTCTTCAAAATCATTTGTTATGGACTTCACTTGCCCTACTCTCCGAGTGCTTAGCTTACAGAAACGTACCTCACTCTATAGCGTATGCAGACAAACTGATTCCCCGCATGAACCTTATCATCACACCCACGAGATCTAGGATCCAAATTCACCGTGTGTCTGCCTTGATGTTCATAAAACTCCATGGACCCCCTCTTGTGCAGTGGAACCCAGAACAATATGTGACCCACACTGCATTCTGGGACAGGACACTTGGTTACGGTGCTGTCCTTTTAACCACCACCATTTAAAGGGCGCTCAAATCGCTTAAAATAACCCTCAACAAGATCTGCTGCCTACATCTAATAGTCCTACTCATCACTTATTATGATTATTATTATTATTACAAATAGACGATTATCACTTCTCACTTCTCCTTTAGTAAAGCTCAAAGCTGAATCAATATCTCGCAAGATCACATAATGATTCATTTCTTTCTGCTAACAGTATTCTTAGCACCAATCAATCTGGTTTTAGATCTAAACACAGTACCACATCGGCCACTATGCTTGTTGTAAATGATATTGCAAATGCCTTAGATGATAGAAAGCACTGTGCTGCGTTGTTTGTAGATTTGTCAAAAGCTTTTGACACTGTAGACCATGCTATCCTTTTGAGTAAGCTGTCATCTATAGGTCTGGGCACTGATGCCTGCCGATGGTTTTATGACTATCTTAAAGATAGAACTCAGGCCGTCATGGTCGACGGGGTCAAGTCTGACCCCCTACAGTTACTTAAAGGGGTCCCTCAGGGTTCAATAATTGGCCCACTATTGTTCTCACTTTATATAAACATCATTGGTGATGATGTCAGATATTGTAAATTCCATTTATATGCAGATGACACAGTGATGTACTCTATTGCTCCAACAGCGGACCAAGCTTTCAGGTAGTTGGAGTCTGATTTTAGGATACTACAGGGGTCTCTTTTACAGCTTAAACCTGTTTTAAACGCTAAGAAAACAAATGTCATGTTTTTTTCTAGGTCTAAACTCTCAGTTAGAAACACTTTTGTAATCACTAGCTTGGATGGTACTCAAATCAAACAGATCTCTGCATATAAATACTTAGGTGTATGGTTAGATGATAGGCTTTCTTTTAAAAAACATGTTACTGAATTGGGAAAAAAGCTCAAATTCAAGATAGGGTTCCTTTACAGAAACAGGGCTTGTCTGTCCTCTGCAAATAGAAAACAAATTGTGCAGGCTACTTTTATGTCCGTTTTAGATTATGGTGATATTATCTATATGCATGCATCGGCAAACACATTAAAACCACTGGATGCTATTTACCATTGTGCACTCAGGTTTATCACGGGTGATAGTTACAAAACTATTCACTGTATCCTATATCAACATGTGGGTTGGGCTTCTCTATCTGTGAGGCGAGAGCAACATGCTCTCTTGTTTATTTATAAAGCACTTCTTTTAAAACTACCTCCATATATATCATCATTCATTTCCAATAGATATATTAATTTTAAAACCAGATCACAGATGTGGATTACATTAGAGACTCCTGCGGTCTCCACAGAGTTGGGTAGGACTGCCTTCAGTTCCTTTGCACCTTATTTATAGAACAAACTGCAGATCCAACTTCAGTTAGACACTCTGGTGTCCCTTGCCCATTTCAAAAATGTTATGGAGGATCAATATGATGTTGTCTGTGATTGTTTCTGTTGAATTGTGTCTTTGTTTTGTATGTTTGAAATGTTCTTGTCTGTATGCCTAAAACTGTACATGTCAACATGTTACACAGGGCACAGCCGTAAAAGAGATCCAGGTCTCAGTCTGTTTTCCCTGTTAAAATAAAGATATATATATATTTTTTTAATTGTTGGCCTATTTTCCACAACAGAACCACATATAATAATAGTAGGCTATAACATGTTACACCAAAAACATTTATTATCTGAAGCTGAATAGTATATAAAAAAAAAAAAATCTCGTGGCCAAAACTCAATAGCGTGCAACACTAAGCAGGCCTATGTTTTGATTGAAACTAAATAGACCTACAAGAAAGGTGAATAGTTTGTTAACACCATCAGCTCTAATTCGCTCACAAAACAGTCATTCAAGAAGATCTAAATGCATATTACCATGAAACTGATTGAAATCAAATGATTGACAAGCAGTTAGGACTTTTCACCGGTGAAACGTGAAGAATTATCATTCACGATTGACAGTGATGACGGTTTATTTTGAAATGAGGTATGCCTAGCTTGGTGTTTGAGGGTATTAAAAATATAACATTTTGTTCTGACAATCGGTGTGGGAATAGAAAGAGGTTGCAATTGGAGGATGCATTTTATGCATAGACCTATTCTATAATGATACTCAATAGGTTACATGTGTCGGTACAAGCTTTGATTGAGAAATGACAAAAAAAAAATAATTAAAGGCCCCCTCACCTAAAAAAAGAACACTATACCACTGACTGTATGTATGCTGTCTGTACTTTTATACATATTGTATGTCTGGCTATCTTGACATCTCTTCTCCATTTGTTTTCCCTATAGGCAGCTTGTGCAGTTCCTTCTTAACCCAATGCTATCACATTCCTGTCATGGATTCCATATTCGTCAGGAAGTGTCACCGTGGCAACGGTCTGGGTCTTCAGATGCTGGAGAACTTTGTTGACAGTTTCAAAGAGGAATGCCTTGGGTTGAGATACCCCCTTTCAAAAGCTATGTACAAAGGTAATAATCAACCTTTTTTACTAGTTGTTCACACAGAGAAATACAAGGGTGGTTGAAAGATCTCAAAACTTCCCAGACTTCCCTAACTTGCAGCCATCAGCCTACAGTACAAGTCCACTTTCCTAACAACTGCTCTGTTTTGTTCTCCAGTGTGTGGGAAGTATCTGAGCCTGTACCCAGCCCACAGAGACCTACTGTGGGAAGTGGAGAGTGTTGGAGGACCCAGCCAGAGGACTAACATAGCCAACAAGATCCAGGCCATGGCCATGAGCAGTATGTTTATCACAGATTTAAAATGGAAGATGTGCTCGTCCCCTAAGTGTCTTGATTTCTGTATTCAGGTGGCTAGATTGACTCCTCATTATATGCCTTAAACATAGACAATTCTCAATAAAACAATGGAATTTTTTCCCTCAGCCTTATCCAAGAACCTGTCTTTTACGGAGCACTCTGTAGTGAACCGTGACGTGGCTGAAAACGAGGTGGTTATGGAGGAAGTGACTTCACACTTACAGGAACAGGAAGCCATGGAGTACACCGTTGAAATTGTGGTATGTTTTATAAATCTATCAATATATTTAATGTAAATAAATAGGGCGGGGCGGTATACCGTTTTACTTTATATCGGTATTGATGCACGGACCGGTTTGGGTTTTCACTTTAACCTCTATAATAGTATTTCAATGTTTGGTTTGTTAAATGTGTTATGTAACTCCAGCGTGTGTAATATCAGTTTTTATAGTTTACTCCGTTTGCTACTTCAGTCGTCTTTCTCCCTCTTCTCCTGCTGCATGCCACTTCCCACACCAAGCCCTGCCCCCTGTCCTGCACCCTGTCACTCAAGGAAAGAACAGTTGCTCAACCATGGAGTTACAAGCACCTCCTTTCAGTTCGCTCTGCAGTGCAGTCAGTCTGCATAGTCAGATTGATGCAACAAGATGTTGGTGACGTGTTCTATAATTACACTATTATTTTGTGTTTTTTTACTGCTAGTTTGTCTTTTATTAGCAAGTTGTGGCTAAAATAAATATTGTTAGCCTCTAATGCTAACTTCTAATTAGCTGGCTAGCTAGCTTGCTAAATGTACTTAGAGTCAGAGCAAACACAGCTATCTAATACAGCCTTGTACCAGTGCTGGTGTAGGCATAGATAAGCATTTTGTTTATACAACAGTGTCTTCTAAATCAAAGAGGAAACCAAAGAGGAATAGGAAAAGCATGAAAATGTTAGCTAGCTACATGAGGTAAGAAAACATGTAATGCAACATCTAATTAGGGTCATGTGGAAACACAGACCAACAATTTGGTTTCTACCATGTCAATAATTCCTCCCTGGCTTATTCATTCGTTGTCATGTCAAACAACAATGTATTCAAGGTGCTGCCCACTATATTCAAACTCTAGTATTAGAATAATCACTCCATTTCCATGAGTCCAACAGTTCACAATTACCTAGGCCTATATTTGTTTGCCCATATCATGCAGTGCTGTGTGGCACAGTGTGGAAATGATAACAAAAGTGCATGAAATGCAGAAATTCATGAAAATGCTTCTTGTTTGAAGTTGGATTGAGCAGTATAAAACAAAACAGAAAGAAGAAAGCCAGATTGAAATCACATAATGTATCTGTTGCCACCCTAGGATCATGAACTGCTCACTACAGACCGGGATCAAACCCTGGTCTATAGTGACGCCTCAAGCACTGCAATGCAGTGCCTTAGACCGCTGCGCCACTCGGGAGGCCTAAATGAATGCATTTCTAAATGAATTTTGTAACTTTTCCCCAGAAGCATTTAACTGCAGGGTACTATCTCATCATATGAAGGAATGTGCCTACCTGATTTAGGGTACACAGTGAACAGTGGGAGTTGGGGCCAATTTCATCATAAAACGTTTCCTTGGTGTTAAATACAGCCTGTGAGCAAATTTAAAATGTATATGTTAATGGTTTGGATTACGGGATGCCAAGGTCATGTTTTTCCAGATTCTGTTCCAGTTGAAGGGTTATTCAGATTCAATTAGATATGTGGACCATATTGTTTTAATGGCTAGCTCAGAATATGAGCAAATACAAAAGTTGTTTATATATTATAGTGATCAGTCCTTTCGGGAGCCAGATAGTTTATTTATAAATCCCATCTTTGGATGGTTTGGTAGTTGGGTTTCCAAAGAGACAGCATAGCTGACCTAAGTTGTAAATATAGAAAAAATAAGTTGCCTAGTAATGTGTATGTATCTTTCAAATCTTGGAATGTTCTCAAATAGTTATTGTTCATGATATTGGTAAAGGACCATTGGGGGGATCCAAAAGTGTGACTGGAAATGTAATTAAAAGTTTGGTGGACGATAGTCCTCCTACTGTACATCTTTCCCTCTTTGTAAATGTGTTCATTTTATCCAAGATCGTTTACCTTGTCATATACATTTTTAAACCGCACTAGGAATTTTATCCTAATAGCCAGAAGGGGGAGCAATGGGAAGCATTGAACTACAGAAATTCAGTTGTGGCAATATATTAATTTTGACAATAGATATTCTGCCGGTTAAAGCAACTGGGATATTATTCCATCTACTGAGGTCGGATTCAATTGATTTGAAGAAAGAGATTAGGGCTGGGCGATATGGACATATCATATATCACAATATTTTTGACAGTATGATGGTATTTTACAGTATTTTACTGCTGGAATCATGAAAATAGAATGATTGTTCTAATTCTATAGAAGCACATAGAATACATTGTTGTTTGACATGACAACGAAAAGACAAACTAGCATCTGTAAGGAATGACGCTGGAGAAGAGAAGCAGGAAAAAGGGAGTCAACATTTAATCGGAACAGACATGAAAACAGGACAGGAACACCGTCAGAACCGGTTAAAACACAGACGTAAGACAATTAATGCAGCAGCGGGGAACTGAGCTGGGGAAGTGACAAATATAGGGGAGGTAATAAACAGGTAATTGAGTCCAGGGGAGTCCAATATCGCTGATGTGCGTGACGAGGGAAGGCAGGTGTGCGTAATGATGGTGGCAGGAGTGCGTAATGCAGGGCAGCCTGGTGCCCTCGAGCGCCAGGGGGGAAGAGCGGGAGCAAGCGTGACAGCATCGTTGCATCCATCTGACCATGCAGAGTGAACGGCAAGAAGGTACTCGTGACTCCGTGGTCGAACAACATCTCTCCCCTTGAGTGACAGAGGCAGGGCTTGGTGTGGTTTGTAGTGGCATGCAGCAGCAAGAGGCAGAGAGATGACTCAAGTAGCAAATGGTGTAAAGTATAAAAAGTGACATTATACGCGCCATAGTTGTGTATCACATTTAACAAACCAAACATTAAAATACCGTTATAGAAGGTAAAGTAAAAACAACAGTTCCGTACCTCAACACTGGCATATAGTCAAATACGGTATAGCACCCTGCGCCAGTAGAGATATAGTAAAATATTGTCTGCGTATAATGAGATGAAGTGATCTGTACATTGGTGTTATTTCCTTTGATTGAGGAATTGCCTGGGCCAGGGGATAATAAGAATAGCAAAGGGGAAATTGGATCGCCTTTCTGCTGCTTCTAGTGATTCTGAACGGAGCAGAGCAGATATTGCTTGTTATAACCATGGCTGAGGGATTGGCATATAGTATTTGAATCATACTAATGAAATTGGAACCAATATTCATATGTTCCAAGACAGACAAGAAAATAGACTAGAATAGACAATCAAAAGCACTGAGAGATAATACAGCTGTTGTTTCTGATGAAGCATCTAAGATATGTAATGGCAACAGAGGTTATCCAAGGATAAACGCTTTTTAAAAACCCGCTTGGGTCTGTGCGGACCAATTTTTGGTAATTAAGTCTCGAGATGGGATGACAACATTTAAAAAAACAGTTTAATATCAGTGTTTATCAAAGATAGGGCGATAGTGAGCAAACTGGGTGGCATCCTTACCTTTATTTAATTATTGTGATATATTTTGTATTTTGTTCAGTATGAATTTTTGTATTGTATTATTTACTTATGTACAATCAATTAGTGTAGTGGAGGGTAAACACATGGTAAACTCCTTTTTTTACAAGACAGTTTACCTTTTGGGGCAAAATGGATTGAAAGTTATAGGGAGCAAACATTTTCTACTGCGACCGGCGATCTGAGTTAACCCACATATTTTTTTTGTACCACTACATCAATGTGTACAATGGAATTATGTTTTTCGTTCATAAAATGATACCTTATTCACTCTTAATACATGGTCTACAATCACATTTCTCTGTTCATAGGAGGAAGTTACACTGGTCAGGGTGACAAAAGGCAAGTATTGGTTGATTCATTTACTGGATAACATACAAAATCTAACAATAGGCTTTTCTCTTCCTAATGCCAATTGTGGTGAATGTTTTCAGAGAATGAAGAAATGCCGGTTACATCCAGAGGAAGGAGCAGCGGCCTCAAACGCAAGAAGATCTTAGAGGAAAGCAAATCAGAGAAAGTCCTCAGGTAGCAGAGAATGTGAATATTGCTTTGTTTCAAATGTTCATGGAATACAGTAAAACACATGAACAGTTAAATAGATATCGCCTAAATGAAGGTAATTCACTTTGGCATGTCTGTGTTGTTTAGGATTGAGGACATTGAAGCAGAGGTGGAGACTCCCAAAGAGAAGCCAGTGGCAGAGCATCAGCAAGAGAATAAAGACGAAGTTGCTGCTGTTGCTGAATCCGACAAAGAGGAGTTGGCTGAGGTACAAATACGATTCATACGATTCCTAAACAATTCATCTTTGTTTTTCAAGTGTCCAGGAGTAAGGATTCTTAAGTGACACACTCTCTTTTCATTTTGTTTTTGACAGGATGTCATTAACACAGCCACGGGGGACACAGCAGTAGAGCCTGAGCTTGGAGAGGAGATTGGAGAGACTGTTACAACCCGGACACTTCAGATTCAGAAAGCCACTGTGTTGCTGGTGGACCTGAAAGAAACCTTGCAACCACAAGTGGAGGTAGAAAATGTGGCCTCAGAGGTGGAGGAGATGAAGGAGGCTCCAAAGGAGGTGGCAGAAACCGATGAAGAAACAGCCGAAGAACCCTCTAAGGAGGAAAACAAAAGAAGAGGGAGACCAAGATCCACTCGTCTCACAAAACCTTTTGAGGCTGAGGAGGAGACAGTGAAAGAAGAGCAACCAGCAGTTGAGAAACCTGCTGAGGTAAAGGAGAAGATCTCACCACCTGAAAAGGAAGTGGTAGTTCCAGAGGTAGAAACAAGAGTCCTGAAGAGAGGAAGAAAAAGTGTACCAGCTACCCAGACTCCAATTCGCAAGTCCACAAGAAGAGTCAAACAACCTGTGGAAGAGGAGGAAGAGGTGGTTGAGGAAGAAGTAGAGGCAGCTGTAGTGGAAGCCAAAGTTCTGAGGAGAGGAAGGAGATCTGCCCCTCCTCCTGCCCCTGCCACCCCTAGACGCAAATCCACTCCAACTGTTGTTGAAGAGGCAGGAAAAACAGATGAAACGACAGAGGAGGAAGTAGACGACAAAGTCCAGGAAAAAGCTGTTGAGGAAGAGAAGGCTACAACAACAACAAGCCAAGAGGAAGTGGAAGCAGAAAGCTTTGAGGAGGTTGTGGAAGTTCTTCCAGTTGTGGAAACTAGAGCTAAGAGGAGCAGGACAAAAACAGTCACACCCAAACGAAAGTCCTTACGAAGCAAGTCCTTTGTGGATTATAAGGAACAGGATGCAGAGAAGGAGGAAACAGGAAATGAATCCACAGTGGAAGAAGGGGAGGATAATGTGGTGGCAGAAGAGGCGAGCGTAGTAGAGGAGGAAGAAAAAGAGGAAGGGTTCCCGGTGGCTGAGGTTGCTGTTGTTGAGGAGACAGAGAAGCAGCCTGAGGAACACAAATCAGAGAAAGTCATCAGGTAACAGAGAATGGGAATATTGATTTGTTTCAAGTGTTTATGGAATACAGTAAAACATATGATAAGTTAAATGCAGTGGTTTCAGAAAGTATTCATACCTGCTGACTTGTTCCACATGTTCTTGTGTTACAGCCTGGATACAAAATTGATTAAATATATTTTTCTTCTTACCCATCTACACATAATACCCCATAATGACAAAGTGAATACATGTTTTTAGACATTTTAGCACATTTATTGAAAATGAAATACAGAAATATCTAATTTATATAAGTACACTGCTCAAAAAAATAAAGGGAACACTTAAACAACACAATGTAACTCCAAGTCAATCACACTTCTGTGAAATCAAACTGTCTACTTAGGAAGCAACACTGATTGACAATACATTTCACATGCTGTTGTGCAAATGGAATAGACAACAGGTGGAAATTATAGGCAATTAGCAAGACACCCCCAATAAAGGAGTGGTTCTGCAGGTGGGGACCACAGACCACTTCTCAGTTCCTATGCTTCCTGGCTGATGTTTTGGTCACTTTTGAATGCTGGCGGTGCTTACACTCTAGTGGTAGCATGAGACAGAGTCTACAACCCACACAAGTGGCTCAGGTAGTGCAGCTCATCCAGGATGGCACATCAATGTGAGCTGTGGCAAGAAGGTTTGCTGTGTCTGTCAGCGTAGTGTCCAGAGCATGGAGGTGCTACCAGGAGACAGGCCAGTACATCAGGAGACGTGGAGGAGGCCGTAGGAGGGCAACAACCTAGCAGCAGGACCGCTACCTCCGCCTTTGTGCAAGGAGGAGCAGGAGAAGCACTGCCAGAGCCCTGCAAAATGACCTCCAGCAGGCCACAAATGTGCATGTGTCTGCTCAAACGGTCAGACACAGACTCCATGAGGGTGGTATGAGGGCCCGACGTCCACAGGTGGGGGTTGTGCTTACAGCCCAACACCGTGCAGGACGTTTGGCATTTGCCAGAGAACACCAAGATTGGCAAATTCGCTACTGGCGCCCTGTGCTCTTCACAGATGAAAGCAGGTTCACACTGAGCACGTGACAGACGTGACAGAGTCTGGAGACGCTGTGGAGAACGTTCTGCTGCCTGCAACATCCTCCAGCATGACCGGTTTGGCGGTGGGTCAGTCATGGTGTGGGGTGGCATTTCTTTGGGGGGCCGCACAGCCCTCCATGTGCTCGCCAGAGGTAGCCTGACTGCCATTAGGTACCGAGATGAGATCCTCAGACCCCTTGTGAGACCATATGCTGTTGCGGTTGGCCCTGGGTTCCTCCTAATGTAAGACAATGCTAGACCTCATGTGGCTGGAGTGTGTCAGCAGTTCCTGCAAGAGGAAGGCATTGATGCTATGGACTGGCCCGCCCGTTCCCCAGACCTGAATCCAATTGAGCACATCTGGGACATCATGTCTCGCTCCATCCACCAACGCCACATTGCACCACAGACTGTCCAGGAGTTGGCGGATGCTTTAGTCCAGGTCTGGGAGGAGATCCCTCAGGAGACCATCCGCCACCTCATCAGGAGCATGCCCAGGTGTTGTAGGGAGGTCATACAGGCATGTGGAGGCCACACACACTACTGAGCCTCATTTTGACTTGTTTTAAGGACATTACATCAAAGTTGGATCAGCCTGTAGTGTGTTTTTCCACTTTAATTTTGAGTGTGACTCCAAATCCAGACCTCCATGGGTTGATAAATTGGATTTCCATTGATTATTTTTGTGTGATTTTGTTGTCAGCACATTCAACTATGTAAAGAAAAAAGTATTTAATAAGATTATTTCTTTCATTCAGATCTAGGATGTGTTGTTGAAGTGTTCCCTTTATTTTTTTGAGCAGTATATTTACACCCCTGAGTCAATACATGTTGGAATCACCTTTGGCAGTGATTACAGCTGTGAGTCTTTTTCTGGGTAAGTCTCTGAGAGCTTTGCACACCTGGATATACAATATTTGCACATTGTGCCTTTACAAATTCTTCAAGCTCTGTCACATTAGTTATTGATCATTGCTAGACAACCATTTTCAATTCTTGCCATATATTTTCAAGCAGATTTAAGTCAAAACTGTAACTCGGCCACTCAAGAACATACACTTTTTTTTCTTAGTAAGCAACTCCATTGTAGATTTGGCCTTGTGGTTTAGGTTATTGTCCTGCTGAAAGGTGAATTAATCTCCCAGTATCTGGTGGAAAGTAGACTAAACCGGGTTTTCCTCTAGGATTTTGCCTGTGCTTAGCCCCATTCAGTTTTTTTTATCCTGAAAAACTCCCCAGTTCTTAACAATTATAACCATACCCATAACATGATTCAGCCACCACTATGCTTGAAAATATGGAGAGTGGTAGTAATATGTTGTATTTGATTTGCCCCAAACATAACACTTTGTGTTGAGGACAAAAGGTGAATTGCTTTGCCACATTCTTTTAAGTATTACTTTAGTGCCTTGTTGCAAACAGAATATTTTTTATTCCGTACCTGCCTTCTTCTTTTCACTCTGTCAGTATCAGGAATCAAGGTAAGACCCAGATGCAGACTGTGTTGAAGTAACAATGTTTATTACAGCAACAGGGGCAAAGGAACAGTACGGCAGGCAGGCTCAGGGTCAGATCAGGCAGCGGTCGGTAATCCAGAGGTGGGGCAAAGGTACAGGACGGCAGGCATGCTCAGGGTCAGGGCAGGCAATGGTCAAAAACCAGGAGGACGAGATAAGAGACTGGAGAAAGGCAAGAGCTGACACAAAAACACTGGTTGGGTTGACAAACAAGACGAACTGGCAACAGACAAACAGAGAACACAGGTATGAATACACATGGGATAATGGGGAAGATGGGCGACACCTGGAGGGAGGTGGAGACAATCACAAAGACGGGTGAAACAGATCAGGGTGTGACAGTCAGTTAGGTTAGTGTTACCACATTTAAATTGAGTCTAACACATCAAAATGTTGGAAAAGTCAAGGGGTGTGTATACTTTCTGAAGGTACTGTAACTATTGCCTAAACTAAGGTGTTTCACTTTGGCATATCTGTATGGTTTAGGATTGAGGATATTGAAACAGAGGTGGAGACTCCCAAAGAGAAGCCAGTGGCAGAGCATCAGCAAGAGAATAAAGAAGTTGTTGCTGTTGCTGAATCTGACAAAAAGGAGTTAGCTGAGGTACAAATATGATTCATACGATTCGGAAACAAGTGTCCAGGGGTAAGGAGTCTTAAGTGACACACTATCTTTTCTTTTTTCAATAACTGACAGGATGTTGTTCACACAGCCACAGAGGACACAGCAGTAGAGCCTGAGCTTAGAGAGGAGATCGGAGAGACTGTTACAACACAGACACTCAAGCTTCAGAAGGCCATTGTGGTACTAGTGGACCTGAAGAAAACCTTGCAACCACAAGTGGAGGTAGAAAATGTGGGATCAGAGGTGGAAGAAGAGGCTCCAAAGGAGGTGTCAGGAACCGATGAAGACGAAAAAGAAAAAGCCAAAGAACCCTCTAAGGAGGAAAAGAAAAGAAGAGGACGACCAAGATCCACCCATCTCAGAACACCTGTTGAGGCTGAGGAGGAGACAGTGAAAGAGGAGCAGCCAGCAGTTGAGAAACCTGCTGAGGGAAAGGAGAAGATCTCACCACCTGAAGAGGAAGATGCAGGTCCAGTGGTAGAAACAAGAGTCCTGAGGAGAGGAAGAAAAAGTGTTCCAGCTACCCCGACTCCAAAACGCAAGTACACAAGAAGAGGCAAACAGTATGAGGAGGAAGAGCCTGCTGTGGAAGAAAAAGCTCCAGTGGTAGAAACAAGAGTCCTCAGGAGAGGAAGAAAAAGTGTTCCAGCTACACCGACTCCGACACAGAAGTCCACCCAAAGAGGCAAACAACCCAAAGAAGAGGAGGGGGAGGAAGAGCCAGCTGAGGAAGAAGAAGATGCACCGGTAGCGGAAACCATAGTTCTGAAGAGAGATGGAGGCAGATTTTCTGCTCTTGCTCCTGCAAATCCCAGACAGAAATCCACACAAGCCTGCAAAGAACCTGAGGAAGAGGAGGAGAAGGAAGGGGAGTTGCCTAAACCTGTTAAGGAAGCTTTGGAAGAAAAGGTAGAGAACGAGAAAGAAGTGGATGAAGCAGCAGCTGCAACATTGGAGAGTGTGGGGGAAGAAAAGGGGGCAGAGGAAACAAGAACTGAGGAAGACGAAAAGGTGGAGGAAGAGAAGGAAGCGGAAACTGAAGCTGCAGCTGAAACTGTACCAGTGGAAGAGGAGAAAAAAACTGTGGCCTCAGATATCGAGGTGGAGGCTCCAAACAAGGTGTCAGGAACCGATGAAGACGAAGAAGAGAACAAAGAAGAAACAGCCAAAGAACCCTCTAAGGAGGAAAAGAAAAGAAGAGGACGACCAAGATCCACTCATCTCAGAACACCTGTTGAGGCTGAGGAGGAGACAGTGAAAGAGGAGCAGCCAGCAGTTGAGAAACCTGCTGAGGGAAAGGAGAAGATCTCACCACCTGAAGAGGAAGATGCAGGTGGGGAAGAAGAAGAACTGGCACCAGTAGTGGAAGCCAAAGTTCTGAGGAGAGAAAGGACATCTGCCTCTCCTCCTGCCCCTGCCACACCTAGACGCAAATCCACACCAACTGTTGTTGAAGCGGAAGAGGCAGACAAACCAGATGAAACAACAGAGGAGGAAGTAGATGACAAAGCCCAGGAAAAAGCTGTTGAGGAAGAGAAAGCCACAACAACAACAACCCAAGAGGAAGAGGCAGTTGAAGTAGAAAGCTTTGAGAAGGTTGTGAAAGTTTCTCCAGTTGTGGAAACTAGAGCTAAGAGGAGCAGGACAAAAACAGTCGCAGCAGCCACACCCAAACGAAAGTCCTTACAAAGCAAGTCCTCTGTGGATTATAAGGAACAAGATGCAGAGGAGGAGGAAACAGGAAATGAACCCACAGTGGAAGAAGGGGAGGATAATGTAGAGGCAGAAGAGGAGAGTGTAGTAGAGGAGGAGGAAAAAGAAAAAGAGGAAGGGTTCCCGGTGGCTGAGGTTGCTTTTGTCGAGGAGTCAGAGAAGCAGCCTGAGGAACACAAATCAGAGAAAGTCATCAGGTAACAGAGAATGGGAATATAGCTTTTTTGTGTTCATAGGTATTTCAGTGAAATAGCTATTGTCTAATTTAAGGTAATTCACTTTGGCATGTCTGTGTGGTTTAGGATTGAGGATATATTTCTTTGTGGTATAGGATCGAGGTGGAGACTCCCAAAGAGAAGCCAGTGGCAAAGCATCAGCAAGAGAATAAAGAAGGAGATGCTGCTGTTGCTGAATCCGACAAAGAGGAGTTAGCTGAGGTATGTATACTATGGGTGTGAACGTTTAAACGTTCAAACGAAATTGGTATCCTTAATGTTAAGACAAAATCCCTAACCGATAAACAATATATTTTTCCTCACAATATTCGAATCACAGTGCAGTTATCACAAAACAACTAACTTGTCCCGATCATCATCATCATGAAGTGAAAATGTCAATTCAAACAAATACATAACGCAACAATATGGTAACGTTAGTAGGAGGAGAAAAACGGCTTGTTATTTTTAGCTACTTTATTAACCAGAGCTGTAATGCACCAGGGAGTGCGAGCAGAGCATTAGCTCAAAATTGAAGAGGGGAGCAGGGAGGTGGAGAGAGATAGAAACCAAGTCGACTCGCGCTGGTGGACTCACTTATTGTTAGTTATTTATCATATCATTTATTTACATAGTACCTGTCTTGACTGCATCAAACCGAAAGAAGCTAGTTAAGATAGCTATCCAGCTAGCTGGCGTTAAGCAAGCCAGACGGCGCCATTTTCTTGTTATATTAATTTACAGATAGCCATGGGCTATCTCCAACACTCACACATCATTTACAAATTAAGCATTTGTGCTTAGTGAGTCTGCCAGATCAGAGGCAGTAGGGATGACCAGGGATGTTCTGTTGATATATGTGTGAATTGGACCATTTTCCAGTCCTGCTAAGCATTCAAAGTGTAACAAGTACTTTTGGGTGTCAGGGAAAATGTACAGTGGTTCTTCTTTTAAAAGTTCCGAGTTTATGCTGCGACTGTTTGTGGTAGATGGTGGCATTCTGTCATTGCACCACACTATCACAAGGGGGAGTTAGAACGCAGATCTATCGGTAGTCTAAACTGTGGCAATTAATGGATGCGTTTTTAGTCTGAGAGTCTTTCCTCTGGCACTAGAGTCCTGCATCAGGCAAGAACAACAAAAACTGTCGGTGGTCCTGGAGTTAAGCGAGAACTTGGGTAATACAATGGGGGAATATCACTTGACATGTGGATTGACAATTTTACAAAAAATAGGCACGGTGGGCTTTTGGTTTCTCTCCCTTTTAAAAACAGAAATAAATAATTCTAAATAACAAACTGGCTTTATTTACAAATGAGTAAGAATGACTCAACACATGTTCAAAAATGGCCTTTTTCCCCTTTATTCAGATTGCAATCGCTCACCTTCGGTTATTTGAAATGGAATCATCTCCAATATCATTATTTTTTAAACAAAGTGATTATTATTATTATTATTATTAACCCTGCATTATAATTATATAAAAGCCCCTTAGATATTCTCAGAGATCAGATTTGCCCTAATGAAAAATGCCCCTTAGATATTAATTTAGAATCCTCCAATCCTCTAAATGTAATTATTGGCGGAGAGCCACTTCATTGGAAAGTCAGGCGGCATTGGCGGAGTTGAAGAGGGTGAGGAACGAAATGGAGTCCCAAGCCATGCAAACATGCAGATGATTATTTCAACTACATTTTAGTTGCAACAAGTTCGATCAGGTTTAAATCAGGAGACCTACATGCAGAGATGAGACAATTTTTTTTTTTAGATATACTGTAGGCCAACCGTAGGCGATATGAGTCTCACTAGTGTTGTATAATGTGCAGTTAAAAGTGTTGTAGGTCTTATTTATTTATTTGTATTTAACCTTTTTTACTACATAAAGGTCTACTTAATGTGCTGGCGTCTTGACCCAGTTTATGCCCTCATTTGCAATGCAAACCATAATAAATTACTATGGGAATGAATGGAAAAGGCATGTGGAAGGGCGGGAAAGTAAGGAACTTCTCTGTCGGCCCTGGAGGCCTATGGAAAACATGTTTTCACAAGGGCTATTAGCAGGACAATAGACATGATGTGGTTCCAAGAACACCTCTCTGACATAGGGTGCAGCATGTCTCTTGATGATGATTGGGCTCGGGCAGATTCCGCTGTTATCTGGCACAAATGTATCACTTGGGGCTCGGGCCGATTGTGGCTACTCTCTGGCAGATGATTTCACAGGCTGCTTTATATAATTAACGTTTCATTATTTATTTCATTATTTTTCCATATTTTCTCATTATTTCTGCGATCAAAAAATCAAATTAACATTTAAATTAAATTCTTTAAGAGTCCTGTTTAAGTAGTATTTTAGCATTTTGATACTTTGTGCAAGGTTTGGTCGGCCAGCTAACGTTTGGTCGGCCAGCTAACGGTAGCTAGCTAGCTAACAGTACATTGTTAACTTGAAATGAAAATACTTTGTCAAAATTAGAGTGGAGTCTTTTGTTAAGACATGTAGCTAGCTAGCTAGTTAAACAATGGACCACAATCACAACTCGTGACGTTACTACCCTGCATGAATCTGCAGATAGCTAACCAAGCAGGTTCTATGGCTATAACTAGTCAAGCAAATGTGTCTGAGATACGAAGAATAAGATCATACACATAACGTTAGCTAGCGACCCAGCCAGCTAACGTTAGCTAGCTAAAAGTACACTTGAAATGAAACCACATTCTGTCAAAATTAGAAACGTGTAATCTTACCAGCATACATCATGGTTGGACGCGTCTCCTGTCTGATACCATGCATGGTTGCCTTAGTTTGACGATGTAATCCAGACTGGTGTTTAATCCATCTCCTTAACTATCATACTCAAATTCCACTGATTTCAAAACTCGGTCCTCCAGAAAGTGGAGAGCATACACATAACCTTAGCTAGCAAGCCATCCAGCTAACGTTAGTTAGCTAACAGTACACTTTAACTTGACATTAGGTTTATGCAGTTTTGCTACGCGACACATTTTTTTTTTTAAAGCTGCGTTCGACATGAGTACCTAAACATACTGACCAGCTCCAATAGACAGACACGTGCTATATGGTAGACCAATCCAAACTCATCTCTCGGCATGGCCAGCCCACTCATTATCTCAGCCAATCATGGCTAGCCGGAAGGTTGCTCTCTTTTTCTGTGGCCAACTAGGCTTGTATTTTAACGATTTTATTTGCATTTACAGATGGCATACAAGTTTGATATTAAGGTTCATGGAAGTTCACATGTTCGAGAAGGAATTTCTGCCAAAAAACACATTTTGATATGAATAAAATAAAAATCACTTTCAAATAGCTCTCCTGTGAAGTCGTGACTTGCGATATACTGAATCGGGTCACAAATGTAAACCCTCCACGGAAAGCACAATATAGACCATCTGTTTTGTGAATACGCATGGATTTTCCAGAAAAACAATCAAATAAAAGTTATCTTAAACGTAAAAAAAACTAAATTGTCACATCCCTAATGTATGTGATTCATACTATTGGTAAACTATTCATCTTTGTTTTTCAAGTGTCCAGGAGTAAAGAGTCTTAAGTAACACACACTTTTCTTTTTTCAATAATTGACAGGATGTTGTTCACACAGCCACGGCGGACACAGCAGTAGAGGCTGAGCTTGGAGTGGAGATTGGAGAGACTGTTGCAACACAGACACTCAAGCTTCAGAAAGCCACTGTGTTGCTGGTGGACCTGAAGAAAACCTTGCAACCACAAGTGGAGGTAGAAAATGTGGCCTCAGAGATAGAGGAGGTGGAGGAGGAGGCTCCAAAGGAGGTGGCAGAAACCAATGAAGACAAAGGAGAGAACAACGAAGAAACAGGCAGACCAAGATCCACTCGTATCACAAAACCTGTTGAGGCTGAGGAGACAGTGGAAGAGAAGCAGCCAACAGTTGAGGAACCTGCTGTGGAAGTGGAGATCTCGCCACCTGAGGATGAAGAGGAGGCTCCGGTTGTAGAACCTAGAGTCCCGAGTAGAGGAAGAAAAAGTGTTCCATTTACCCCGACTCCAAAACGCAAGTCCAAAAGAAGAGGCAAACAGCATGAGGAAGCCAGAGTTCTGAGGAGAGGAAGGAAATATGCTTCTGCTCCTGCCACACCTAGACACAAATCCACACATGCCACTAAAGAACCTGAAGAGGAGCAGGTGGCTGAATCTGTTCGGGAATCTGTGGATGAAAAAGAGGAAGTAAAACCAGTGCAGGAGGAAAAGGCAGAGGAGAAAGACACACTGATGGATAAAGAGGACATGGAGGAGGAAGCTGCAACAGTGGAGAGTGCGGAGGAAGAAAGGGTGGCAGCGGAAGCCATAACTGAGGAAGACGGAAAGGTAGAGGAAGAGAAGGAAGAGGAAGCTGAAGCTGCACCGGAAGCTGCAACATTGGAGGAGGAGAGTGTCAAGGAAGAAAATGTGGATGAAGAAGCAAAAACTGAGGAAGAGGAAAAGGTGAAGGAAGAGAAGGAAGCGGAGAGAGTGGAAGAAGAAAACATTGAGGAAGCTGCAGCGGAAACTATTAGTGTGGAAGAAAATATGGAGGAGGAAGCAACAACCACAGTGGAAGAAAAGGAAGAGGAAAAAGTGGAAGAAGAGAAGAAAGAGAAAATAGTTATTGATCTAGCTGTAGAAAAACTAGCTGGGGTAGAAGAGGCAGATAAAATGGAGGAGAAAGAGGGAGCAAAGCCAGTTGAGGAAGAGAAGAAGACTTCACTCGAGGAGGAAGAGCAAGCTCCAGTAGAGGAGGAAGAGGATGCTCCAGTTGTAGAAACAAGAGTTTTGAGGAGAGGAAGAAAAAGTATTCCAGCTACTCCGACTGCAAAGCACAAGTCCACTAGAAGAGAGGAGGAAAAAGTGAAAGTGGAAGCCAGAGTTCTGAGGAGAGGAAACAGAGGCAGATTTTCTGCTCCTGCCCCTGCCACACACGGACGCAAATCCACTAGAGCCCGCAAACAACCTGAGGAGGAGAAGGAAGAAGAGGTGGAGGCAGAATTTGTAAATGAGCAAAAGATGGAGGAGGTGGTTGCACCTGTTCAGGAAGCTGTGGAGGAAAAATTGGAGGAAGAAAAAGCAGTGGACGAAGCAGAAGCTGAAACTGCACCAGTGGAAGAGGAGAGTGTTGCTGAACAAAAGGTGGTGGAGGGACAAACGACTCAGGAAGAGAAAACGGTGGAAGCTGAAACTGCTACTGTGGAAGAAAAGCTGGAAGAAAAAATACCTGAAAAAGAGGAAAAGGTTGAAGAAGAGAAGGAAGCTGAAGCTAAAACTGCACCAGTAGGAGAGGAGAGTGTTGCAGAAGAAAAGGTGGAGGAAGAAGCAAAACCCACAGAGGAAGAAAAGGTGGAAAAAGCAACAACTGAGGAAGAGGAAAGAGTTGAGGAAGATAAAAAAGAGGTGGAAGCAGAAGAGGAAGAAATTGGCAAAATGGATGTAGAAAAACTGGCAGAGGTAGTTGATGAGGCAGTAAAAGCAGAGGCGGTAACAGCAGTTGAAAGTGTTGCAGATGAAGTGGTATTAAAGCCAGTTGAGGAACCTGCTGAGGAAGAAGAGAAGACCTCACCACCTGAGGATGAAGAAGATACTCCAGTTGTAGAAACAAGAGTCCTGAGGGGAGGAAGAAAAAGTGTTTCAGTTACTACTCCAAAACGCAAGTCCAGACGAAGAGGCAAACAAGCTGAGGAAGAAGAGGAGGAAGAAAAGCCAGCTGTGGAAGAAGAGGCTCCAGTTGTGGAAAGTTCTGCAGATGAAAAAGTAGAAAAAACAGTTGAGGAAGAGGAGAAGACCTCACCACCTGAGGAGGAAGAGGTAGATGAGGAAGAACAAGCTCCAGTTGTAGAAGCAAGAGTTCTGAGGAGTGGAAGAAAAAGTGTTTCAGATTCTCCCCGAAAAAGCAAGCCGAGAAGAAAAGGTAAACAGCCTGAGGAAGTGGAGGAGCCAGAGGAGGAAGAGGCAACTGAGGAGGAAGAAGAGGCACCCGTAGTGGAAGCCAGAGTTCTCAGGAAAGGAAGGAGATCTGCCCCTACAACTGCCCCTGCTACACCTAGACGCAAATCCACACGAGCCAGCAAGCATCCTGCGAAAGAGGAGGATGTGGAGGCAACGGCTGAACCTGCACCAGAAGCAATGGAGGAAAAGGTGGAGGAAGAGAAGGAAGCGGAGATAGTGGAAGAAGAGAAGGTTGAGGAAGCTGCAGCTGAAACTGCACCAGTGGAAGAGGAGAGTGTTGCAGAAGAAAAGGTGGAAGAAGTAAAAGCAGTGGAGGGAGAAGGAACAACTCTGGAAGAGGAAAAGGTGGAGGAAGAGAAGGAAACGGAGATAGTGGAAGAAGACGTTGAGGAAGCTGCAGCTGAAACTGCACCAGTGAAAGAAAATGTGGAGGAGGAAGCAACAACTGAGGAAAAGGAAGATGTTGAGGAAGAGAAGAAAGAGGTTGAAGTAGAAAAGGAAGCAATTGTTGAAATTACTGTAGAAAAACTAGCAGAGGTAGTTGAAAAGGCAGAAAATGTGGAGTTGATAACAGCAGTGGAAAGTGTTGCAGATGAAGTGGTAGAAAAGCCAGTTGAGGAACCTGCTGAGGAAGAAGAGAAGACCTCACTACCCGAGGAGGAAGAAGAGACTCCAGTTGTAGAAACAAGAGTCCTGAGGAGAGGAAGAAAAAGCATTCCAGTAACGCCTCCAAAACGCAAGTACACACGAAGAGGCAAACAACCTGAAGAAGAGAAAGATGCGGAGGGAGAGCCAGCTGAGGAAGAAGATGCACCAGTAGCGGAAACCATAGTTCTGAAGAGAGATAACGGAGTCAGATTTTCTGCTCTTGCCCCTGCTCCTGCCACACCCAGATGCAAATCCACACACGCCTGCAAAAAACCTGAGGAAGAGAAGGAAGAAGGGTTGAAGGTAGAGGAGGAAAAGATGGAGGCGGTGGCTGAACCTATTCAGGAAGCTTTGGAAGTAGTGGCTGAAGCAGCAGCTGCAACAGTGGAGAGTGTGGGGGAAGAAAGGGTGGCAGAGGAACCAAGAACTGAGGAGGAGGGAAAGGTGGAGGAAGATAAGGAAGTGGAAACTGAAGCTGCAGCTGAAACTGTACCAGTGGAAGAGGAGAGTTTTGCAGAAGAAAAGGTGGTGGAGGGAGAAACAATTCAGGAAGAGGAAAAGGTAGAGGAAGAAAAGGAGATTGCAGAAACTAATACAACGCAGACAATCAAGCTTCAGAAAGCCACTGTGGTGCTGGTGGACTTGAAGAAAATCTTGCAACCACCCGTGGGGGTTGAAAATTTGGCCTCAGAGATAGAGGAGGTGGAGGGGGAGGCTCTGAAGGATGTGGCAGGAACTGATGAAGACGAAGTTGAGGAACCTGCTGTGGAAGTGGAGATCTCGCCACCTGAGGATGAAGAGGAGGCTCCAGGTGTAGAAACAAGAGTCTTGAGTAGAGGAAGAAAAAGTGTTCCATTTACCCTGACTCCAAAACGCAAGTCCAAAAGAAGAGGCAAACAGCATGAGGAAGAGGAGAATGTGGAGGAGGAGAGTGTTGCAGAAGAAAATGTGGATGAAGAAGCAACAACTGAGGAAGAGAAGGAAGCGGAGAGAGTGGAACAAGAAAATATTGAGGAAGCTGCAGCTGAAACTATTGGCATGGAAGAAATTATGGAGGAGGAAGTAGCAACCACAGAGGAAAAAAAGGAAGAGGAAAAAGTTGAAGAAAAGAAAGTGGAAACAGTTATTGAACTAGCTGTAGAAAAACAAGCTGATGAAGTTTCTTTGGTAGAAGAGGCAGAAAAAGTGGAAGAGAAAGAGGAAGCAAAGCCAGTTGAGGAAGAGGAGAAGACTTCACCGCCCGAGGAGGAAGAGCAAGCTTCAGTAGAGGAGGAAGAGGATGCTCCAGTTGTAGAAACAAGAGTTTTGAGGAGAGGAAGAAAAAGTATTCCAGCTACTCCGACTCCAAAACGCAAGTCCAGAAGAAGAGGCAAACAGCATGAGGAAGCGGAGAATATGGAGGAGCCAGAGGAAAAAGAGGCAGCTGAGGAAGATGAAGAAGAGGCTCCAGTAGTGGAAGCCAGAGTTCTGAGGAGAGGAAGGAAATCTGCTTCTGCTCCTGCCACACCTAGACGCAAATCCACACATGCCACTAAAGAACCTGAAGAGGAGGAATTGGCTGAATCTGTTCGGGAATCTGTGGATAAAAAAGAGGAAGTAAAACCAGTGGAGGAGGAAAGGGCAGAGGAGAAAGCCACACTGATGGATGAAGAGGACATGGTGGAGGAAGCTGCAACAGTGGAGAGTGTGGAGGAAGAAAGGGTGGCAGTGGAAGCCATAACTGAGGAAGACGGAAAGGTAGAGGAAGAGAAGGAAGAGGAAGCTGAAGCTGCAACAGTGGAGGAGGAGAGTGTTGCAGAAGAAAATGTGGATGAAGAAGCAACAACTGAGGAAGAGGAAAAAGTGGAGGAAGAGAAGGAAGTGGAGAGAGTGGAACAGGGAAATATTGAGGAAGCTGCAGCTGAAACTATTGGTGTGGAAGAAAAGATGGAGGAGGAAGTAGCAACCACAGAGGAAAAAAAGGAAGAGGAAAGAGTTGAAGAGAAGAAAGTGGAAACAGTTATTGAACTAGCTGTAGAAAAACAAGCTGAGGAAGTTTCTGTGGTAGAAGAGGCAGACACAGTGGAAGAGAAAGAGGAAGCAAAGCCAGTTGAGGAAGAGGAGAAGACTTCACCGCCCAAGGAGGAAGAGCAAGCTTCAGTAGAGGAGGAAGACGATGCTCCAGTTGTAGAAACAAGAGTTTTGAGGAGAGGAAGAAAAAGTATTCCAGCTACTCCAACTCCAAAACGCAAGTCCACTAGAAGAGACAAACAAGTGGAGAAAGACCCAACTGTGGAAGAAAAGGAACCAGTAGTGGAAACCAGAGCTCTGAGGAGAGGAGGAAGATTTTCTGCTCCTGTCCCTGCCACACACGGACGCAAATCCACACGAGCACGCAAACAACCTGAGGAGGAGAAGGATGAGGAGATGGATGCAGACTTGGTAAATGAGCAAAAGATGGAGGAGGTGGTTGCACCTGTTCAGGAAACTGTGGAGGAAGAATTGGAGGAAGAAAAAGCAGTGGACGAAGCAGAAGCTGAAACTGCACCAGTGGAAGAGGAGAGTGTTGCTGAACAAAAGGTGGTGGAGGGACAAACAACTCAGGAAGAGAAAACGGTGGAAGCTGAAACTGCTACTGTGGAAGAAAAGCTGGAAGAAAAAATACCTGAAAAAGAGGAAAAGGTTGAAGAAGAGAAGGAAGCTGAAGCTAAAACTGCACCAGTAGAAGAGGAGAGTGTTGCAGAAGAAAAGGTGGAGGAAGAAGCAAAACCCACAGAGGAAGAAAAGGTGGAAAAAGCAACAACTGAGGAAGAGGAAAGAGTTGAGGAAGATAAGAAAGAGGTGGAAGCAGAAGAGGAAGAAATTGTTGAAATGGATGTAGAAAAACTAGCAGATGTAGGTGAAGAGGCAGAACAAGTGGAGGAGGCAACAGCAGTTGAAAGTGTTGCAGATGAAGTGGTATTAAAGCCAGTTGAGGAATGTGCTGAGGAAGAAGAGAAGACCTCACCACCTGAGGAAGAAGAGAAGACCTCACCACCTGAGGAAGAAGAGATGACCTCACCACCTGAGGAAGAAGAGAAGACCTCACTACCTGAGGAAGAAGAGAAGACCTCACCACCCGAGGAGGAAGAGGTGGCTCCAGTTGTAGAAACAAGAGTCCTGAGGAGAGGAAGAAAAAGTGTTCCAGTTATTCCTCCAAAACGCAAGTCCACACGAAAAGGCAAACAAGCTGAGGAAGAAGAGGAGGAAGTAAAGCCAGTTGTGGAAGAAGAGGCTCCAGTTGTGGAAAGTTCTGCAGATGAAGAAGTAGAAAAACCAGTTGAGGAAGAGGAGAAGACCTCACCACCTGAGGAGGAAGAGGTAGATGAGGAAGAACAAGCTCCAGTTGTAGAAGCAAGAGTTCTGAGGAGAGGAAGAAAAAGTATTTCAGTTTCTCCCCCAAAACGCAAGTTGAGAAGAAAAGGTAAACAGCCTGAGGAAGACGAGAAGGTGGAGGAGCCAGAGGAGGAAGATGCAGCTGAGGAGGAAGAAGAGGCACCCGTAGTTGAAGCCAGAGTTCTCAGGAAAGGAAGGAGATCTGCCCCTACAACTGCCCCTGCTACATCTAGACGCAAATCCACACGAGTCAGCAAGCATCCTGAGGAAGAGGAGGTTGTGGAGGCAGATGCTGAACCTGCACCAGAAGCAATGGAGGAAAAGGTGGAGGAAGAAAAAGCTGTGGAGGAGGAAAAGGGGGAGGAGGAAAAGGAAGCTGCAGCTGAAACAGCACCAGTGGAAGATAAGAGTGTTGCAGAAGAAAAGGTGCAAGAAGTAAAAGCAGTGGAGGAGGAAGGAGAAATTGTGGAAGATGAAAATGTGGAGGATGAGAAGGAACCGCAGATTGTGGTAAAAGAGAAGGTTGAAGAAGCTAAAGCTGAAACTGAACCAGTTGAACAGGATAATGTTGCAGAAGAAAAGGTGGAGGAGGAATTAAAAAGCATAGAGGAAGAAAAGGTGGAAGAAGAAACAACTGAGGAAGAGGAAAAAGTTGAGGAAGAGAAGAAAGAGATGAATGCAGAAAAGGAAACAATTGTTGAAATGGCTGTAGAAAAACTAGCAGAGTTGGTTGATGAAGAGGCAGAAAAAGTGGAGGCGGTAACAGCAGTGGAAAGTGTTGCAGATGAAGTGGTAGAAAAGCCAGTTGAGGAACCTGCTGAGGAAGAAGAGAAGACCTCACTACCTGAGGAGGAAGAGGAGGCTCCAGTTTTAGAAACAAGAGTCCTGAGGAGAGGAAGAAAAAGCATTCCAGTTTCTCCTACAAAACTTAAGTTCACAAAAAGAGGCAAACAAGTCCAGGAAGAGGAAAACATGGAGCAGCCAGAGGATGAAGAAGCACCAGTAGTGGAAACCAGAGTTATGAGGAAAGGAAGGAAATCTGTCCCTGCTCCTGCCCCTGCCACACCTAGACGCAAATCCAAACGAGCCCGCAAAGAACCTGAAGAAGAGAAAGAGGAGAATGAGGAAGAAAAGTTAGACAATGCGGCTGCAACAGTGGAGAGTGTGGATGAAGAAATGGTGGAGGAAGCTGCGGCTGCAACAGTGGAGAGTGTGGAGGAAGAAAAGGTGGAGGAAGTGAATGAAGTGGAGGCAGAAGAGAAGGTTGAAGAGGAAACAAAAGCTGTGGAAGAAGCAAGAACTGAGGAAGAAGAAAACGTGGAAGAAGCAACAACTGAGGGAGAAGAAAAGGTGGAAGAAGCAACAACAGAGGCAGAAGAAAAGGTGGAAGAAGCAACAACTGCAGGGGCTGTGGTAGAGGAGGCTGAAAAAGTGGAGGAGGTGGCAACAGTGATTGAAAGTGTTGCAGTAGAAGAGCCAGTTGAGGAAGAGAAGACCTCACAACCTGAGGAAGAAGCAGAGACTCCTGTTGTAGAAATAAGGGTCCTGAGGCGAGGGAAAAAAAGCACTGTTAATCCTCCAAAACGTAGCTTCACACCAAGAGGCAAGCAAGCCAAGGAAAAGGAGAAGAAGGATGAAGAAAAAGTAGAGGAGGTGGCTGAACATGTGCCGGAAGCTGTGGAGGAAAAGGAGGCGGCAGCTGAGGAAGATGAGGCACCATTAGTGGAAGCCAAAGTTCTGAGGAGAGGAAGGAGATCTGCCCCTGCCACACCAAGACGCAAATCCAAACGAGCCCGCAAAGAACCTGAAGAAGAGGAAGAGGAAAACGAGGAGGAAAATGTAGAAGAGGAAAACGCATTGGAGGAGAAAATGGTGGTTGTGGAGAATAAGATGGAGGAGGAAGAAGAAAAGGTTGAAGAGCCAGCAGAGAGTGCTACTTCAGAGACGAAAGAGGAAGAAGACATCGCACAGCAGCCAGAGGAGGTGGCAGAGCAAACAGAGTGGAAGGGAGTAGTAAAGAACACTGCTGAAACAGAAGAAGAAAAGGTAGCTGATGAAGAAACAGCTAAAGCGGTAGAGAAGAAGGAAGAAGGAGACACCACCAATGTGGAAAAAAATACTGACAAGGCAGCATTAACTTCTGTTTCTCAAGATGAAGTAGCTGGTAAAGCTTCAGAGGAAGAGGAGGGAGAAACTCCAGGGGAAGGGGAAGAGGCAGAGAAAACAGAAGAAACGACAGAGGAAGTAGAAGACAAAGTCCAGGACAAAGCTGTTGAGGAAGAGGGTGAGAAGGCCACAACAACAACAAGCCAAGAGGAAGAGGAAGTGGTAGCAGAGAGCCTTGAGGAAGTTGTGGAAGTTCCTCCAGTTGTGGAAACTAGAGCTAAGAGGAGCAGGACAAAAACAGTCGCACCAGCCACACCCATACGGAAGTCCTTACGAAGCAAGTCTTCTGTGGATTATAAGGAACAGTATGCAGAGGAGGAGGAAACAGGAAATGAACCCACAGTGGAAGAAGGGGAGGATAATGTAGTGGCAGAAGAGGCGAGTGTAGTAGAGGAGGAGGAAAAAGAAAAAGAGGAGGAAGGGGCCCCGGTGTCTGAGGTTGCTGTTGTCGAGGACACGGAGAAGCAGCCTGTGGTAACGAGAGTTCTGAGAGTGAGGTTAACTGCCACGCCCATGGCCACACCCACACCCCAGCGTACATCCACAAAACGCAGCAAAATAGTTACACCTGAGAAGGTCGAGCCTGAGGTGGGCATGCTTTCATCAGATGAAGAGCAGGAAGAGAGCCCTGTGGAAAAGAGAAACCTCTGGAAGAGAAAAAAAATGGAACCAACACCTGTTCGCAGATCCAAGCGCCGCAGCAGAATTTAGACTGTTGAGAAAGTTTTTTTTTTTGTTCAGTTTTAAAAAATGCATCTATTTAGTGAAGATTTCATATTAGACCAGATTGTTTTCTTCTATCTATTTGTAAGTTTCTAAAAAAACAAACAAAAAAAAAACATACATGACAACATTTTTATGTAATTTTTCTGAAAGTCGATATGTAGTATATTTGATATCTTTTCACATTGTATATATAGTCCGTTTTTTGACCGAACAGTTTTTTGACCTTAGTGGCTGGTGTGTTTCATGTGTTTCAGTCTGATAGGCTTTGGTTTGGACATGATCGGCTAAAACAACATTTATTCCCTCAAAATACTGCATCCATGATCTGCTAAAACAACATTTATTCCCCTCAAAATACTGCATCCATGATCTGCTAAGACAACATTTATTCCCTCATAATACTGCATCCATGATCGGCTATAACAACATTTATTCGCTCAAAATAATCCTAACTTCAGAATGCCAAATGGTGTCTCCTCGAATAAGAATCAAGAAGCCTGTAAATAAATATATATATATATATATATATATATATATATATATATATATATATATATTTTTTTTTTAAATACAAATGTAGTTACATTGGGACACACTAGCACTCATCGTCATTAAGAAAATATTTTGGGCAACCAGGCTCCATGCTCAATCTGGAATATTTTAGAAAATATTAAATATTGATATCTACAATAGTGCAGATACATATGAAACATTTAAAAAAATGTCAATCGAAAGAACATTGCTCAGAGATGCACAAAAACAATATAACATCTCCCCTTTGTTATAAGATTATTCATCTTTTTTTAAGCAAGCTATGTTTATTTACATTTTTTTCTACAAATTTCAGTGACATTTCTTGTGGAAATTTGGAATGCTTACATTTTTACCCATTATACAAATGTTTTCAACAGAACTCAGGATATAAAATCACATTTTATTCAACATAATTCTTCATTTGAAATGTCAACACGTGTCATTGTGTTACATGTTGTGTGTATTGAAATATTTGGTACACTTTGAACATATTTAGTGTAAAAAAAAAAACTAAATACCCACAAAAATATTACCTCACTGAGCCGACAAGGTATACAATTTCAGTTTGTAATTTCAAAAGGATGTCGTTCCTGTATTAACGCAATATCATTTTATATACAAATACATGCATCTATATCCTCACATCTTCTATGTTAACATTTATCATTAAGGTTTTGATATACAGTAAGTAAAATGTTTAATAACAGTAAAAAATATGGTCATACAGAAGAGTTTGTAAATTCAATTTTAGAAGTTTAAAATAAAGTTTATAATAAAATCTATAAACTGAGCTATGATGTTAAACTGTGAGGGTTTCTTTCTCGTGAGAGATGTGAAAATAGATAGAAACTATGAGCTTTCGTTTGTGTGTTATTATAATAATATGATATATCTTGTTTCAGACTTTCAATGCTTTTGTTATGTGTCTCTGCGCCCCACAAAGGCACAAGCCAGCTCACAAACATTTTCATTTAGCAATGTTGTATTTTATGACAAACCTCTCCTTGCATTATGTGAAATGAACTTATGTAACTTTTCTCCTCTGACAATGTGATTTGTTAGGATCTGGTAGAAAATAAAGATTTTCACTGTTTTACCTATTTTTATGTTTTCTTTGGTTTCCTTTCTGGCTGTGTTACAGGGCCATGTACAGACCTTTCAGGGAGCGGGTGCTCCAACAAAAAAAACGACTTTCATAATTAATGGGGTTTGTAAAGCAAGAGTCCCCACTTTTTAAATATTCAACATACTTCTTATTGTTATTATTTGGAATGCTACTCCTCTTACACCGTTTAATATAGAAATGCTGTTCAAACTTAAAAACGTGTAGACTGGTGTGGATTGAGTTGCTTACATATAACCTTTTTGAAATATATTTTATACGTTTTAAACTATTAAGCTTTTTGGCCTTTGTTTTGTTAATCTTCATTCACTTTCATGTCATTATTTTCAGCATTCTAAAGGCCCCATTATGACATCACTTCCAATAAGTAATCAATGGGAAAGCTGTTTTAGCAATCCGTCAACTGCTTTCTTTATAGATGCAGTAAGTCATGTCAGAAGCTAGCAGATACAATACTTACCAACAAATTCCAATAAAACTACATCACATTTTGAAGTTCACTTTCCTTGCTTTGTCTAACAAACTATCATGAATCTAGAAAATACTTTTTGTGGGTCAAAGTGCAGTATTTATTTACTTTCATAGCACAAATGTTTGTTAGCATGTGTCACACACTGGCTTTAGCCATGGAGGGAGCTGGGTTGCCAAGGCAACTGTTGCCTAGCAACACATGCCTCAGAGGGAGGCAACTTCTTCATGGGCAACAAATTCCCATGATTTGTGAATCTGTTTTGGACCGAACAGCGAGCCCTAAAATTTCTAATGCTACCCCGGTTTGGACGACCTGGTATGATACAGAGAAGATTTCTAATGATTACTAGCTTCGTCCGCCTTCTCTGGATTGTGACCCGTGCTCTAAATAACTCAACTGGCTGGTTTGTCTGTCTGTAAAGAGAAGTGTGGCTGTACTTTGATACTGCTTCTCTGGCTGGATAGAGCAAAGCTGTCTCCGTTCCATCGCTTCATATTTCACCCGATCACTTCTCATCGCACTTCTTTCAGTTTTCACACAGAACAACTGTAGTTTAGACACTTAAAACAACCACACAACTATTGACCACACAACTACTGAACCACACAACTACTGACAACAACCACACAACTATTAAACATAACTACTGACCACAATTACTGACTACAACCACACAACTACTAACCACAACTACTGACCACAACCACCCAACTACTGACCATTACAACACAACTACAGACCACAACTCCTGACCACAATCACACAACTACTTAACACAACTACAGACCATAACTACTGACCACAATTACTCACCACAACTCCTGAACACAACTCCTAACCATAACTACTGACCACAACCACACAACTACTGTCCACAACCATAAAAATACTGACCACAACTATGAGGCTGTGGAGGGATCCAAATTGTGAATTTAAAAGAAAACATAAATCATCAGCGTACAATGACAACTTTGTTTTTAAACCATGGATTTCTAACACTTAATATTATTATTGTATCTGATTTTAACAGCTAACATTTCGATGGCCATAATAAATAGATATGCCGATAGTGGGCAACCTTGTTTTACTCCTCTTGACAATTCAAAACTTTCTGACAAGTAGCCATTATTTACTATTTTACACATAGGGTTACTATATATAACTTTAACCCATTTTATAAGAGATTCTCCAAAACTGAAATATTCAAAGGCCTTTTCAAAGTCAGTTATGAATATCAGGCCTGGTTTCCCAGATTTTTCGTAGTGTTCTATTGTTTCCAGTACTTGTCTTATATTATCTCCAGTGTATCGTCCATGTAAAAAACCTGTCTGATTAAGATTAATAATATCCAGCCCTGGAGTTTTCCCAGACTTAAAGGCTTTAATTGCATCAAGAATTTCCTCCTCTGTAATTTGGCCTTCACATGAGTCTTTCTGTACAGCTGTTAATTTTACATTATTAATATCAATCCACAGGAATCCCCACCGGAATCCCCACAGGAATCCCCACCGGCTAGGTATAAGGTCGTCATGGTTTTCATTTGCAGCTTTGGGAATTTCGTTGTATATTATGCTCTCCCATCCGGGGGCTTTGGCTTTGTAGGACCAACCCTGCCAGGCAGGCTCAGAATCTTGAGGGGGCTGTGCTGCTCTAGTAGGTCTCTGATCAGATTCATTTTTCTGATTTGGCTGAAAATAGACTACTTACAGTAGGCCCATAAAAACAGATAAGGACTTCTCCTTAGTGTATGGGTGACTCAGGTGGGTGTCTAGGGTATCGGGTTGCAGACCATTCCATCGTGATAGGACAATAAATAAATAAACAACGTTTATAATTTATTTTAAAATTGTATATCCCATATCTACTAGTCAGTTGCTCATTTGTTTACTGTGAAATAGCATTGTATCTGGTCAAACACAATTTTGTCCAAACGTTTACTAAGGGATGGTAGCAGGCTGATTGGTCGGCAGTTTGAGCCAGTAAAGGGTACTTTGCTATTCTTAGGTAGCGGCATGACTTTTGCTTCCCTCCAGGCCTGAGGGAACACACTTTCCTGTAGGCTTAGACTGAAGAGATGGCAAAGGGGAGTGGCAATTTAGTCTGCTATCATCCTCAATAATTTTCCATCCATTTTCTCAGAGCTAGGTGGCTTGTCATTGTTGACAGACAACAATACCTTTTTTTTCACCTCTTCAATACTCACTTTACGGAATTCAAAATTTCAGTGCTTGTCTTTCATAATTTGGTGAGATATGAATGGATGTGTAGGTTCAGAGTTTATTGTTGGCATGTCATGCCTAATTTTGCTAACCTTGCCATTTAAAAAATAATTTAAGTAGTTGGCAATATCAGTGGGTTTTGTGATGAAAGAGCCATCTGATTCAATGAAGGACGGAGCCTTTTTGCCCAATATTGCCCAACATTCCTTTTGCCTCATCCCTCTCAACCTTATAATTGTTCAATTCCTCATCAATCTATGGGGATTTAACTGTTTTTACAGTATTTGTCTTAATGGGTGCTAGTTTATTAGTAACTTGTCACGTCCTGACCAGTAAAGGGGTTATTTGTTCTTATAGTTTGGTCAGGACGTGGCAGGGGGTATTTGTTTTATGTGGTTCAGGGTGTGTTTGTGTATGTGTTCATGTAGAAGGGGTATTTGGTTTATATGGTTCGGGGTGGTTGTGTATGTAGAGGGGTATTTGATTTATTGTTTTGATTTATTGTTTTCCAGGGTTTTGGTTATTGTTCTATGTTAGTTTATTTCTATGTTCAGTCTAGTTGTTTCTATTTCTATGTTTAGCTAATTGGTGTTGGGGACTTCAGTTGGAGGCAGCTGTCTATCGTTGCCTCTGATTGAAGGTCCTATAAATAGGTATGTGTTTGTCATGGGATTTTGTAGGAGATTGTTTCTTGTTTTGCTGTGTGCCTGATGAGACTGTCTAGTTCGTTTGTTTTTTGTGTTTTCCTTCTTCACTAATAAAAAGAAGATGAGTATACATTTTCCCGCTGTGTTTTGGTCTACACCCTACGACACCCGTGACATAACTGGATTAAGCAATTTCAGAAATGTGTCAAGTGCAGCGTCTGGTTGCTCCTCATAACACGCAACAGACCAACAAATATTCTTTACATCTTTAACATAGGAATCGCTACAAAACCTCTTGTATGACCTCTTATACTGTACACTATATTAGGCCCAGCCTTTGGAACTTTGTTATTCCTAGATATGGCTACCATATTATGGTCACTACATCCGATGGGTGTGGATACTGCTTTAGGGCAGATTTCTGCAGAATTAACTTCTTCAGGATTGGTGGGTCCCCTGCAGGACAGTTGAGCTAACGTAGGCTAATGCGATTAGCATGAGGTTGTAAGTAACAAGAACATTTCCCAGGACATATATCTGACATTGGCAGGAAGCTTAAATTCTTGTTAATCAAACTGCGCTGTCCAATTTACAGTAGCTATTACAGTGAAAGAATACTATGTTATTGTTTGAGGATAGTGCACAGTTTTGAACATGAAAAGTTATTAATAAATAAATTAGGCACATTTGGGCAGTCTTGATACAACATTTTGAACAGATATGCAATGGTTCATTGAATCAGACTAAAACTTTGCACATACACTGATGCCATCTAGTGGCCAATATCTAAATTGCACCTGGGCACCGGGGCCTTTCTCTTGCATTTCGAGCTGATGATACAAAAAAAAATACAAAAAAAATGTTTGGTTTTTCTTTGTATTATCTTTTACCAGATCTAATGTGTTATATTCTCCTACATTTCTTTCACATTTCCACAAACTTCAAAGTGTTTCCTTTCAGATTGTACCAAGAAAATGCATATCCTTGTTTCAGGGCCTGAGCTACAGGCAGTTAGATTTGGGTATGTCATTTTAGGCCGAAAATTGGAAAAAAAGGGGCAGATAAGGTTGTGAACAGTAGGAAGCAACTTTGTAATGGCCTGTACTCCTGCTCCAGGATAGCAAAGAACCGAGATGTTTCTCACCATAGAGCTGCCAATGATTTGTGTATTGTTTTGTATTGTTTGATATTACTGCACTGTTGGAGCTAGAAACATAAGCATTTCGCTGCGCCTGTGATAACATCTGCGAAAAATGTTTATGCGACCAATAAAATTTGATTTGACTTGACCAGCAACCTTTCAGTTACTGGCCCAAAGCTCTAACCGCTAGGCTACCTGCCACCCTGAATGGTGGCTGTTTTAGGTATCTTACTACTTACTTTGAAATATCAAAATGTTAAACCTTTACTCCCTAACCCGCAGGAAAGGTGTTTTGCTGCTCAGCTATAGGAGCAGTGGATACATCTTCACAATGAGAATAGGAGTTAAAAAATATATTAAAAAAAACAATGTTCCCTCATAAGTGGAGTTTGTTGCATAACACTTCTTTCAATGTTGTTGGTTCAATTCCAGCAGGGATCACATGTAAATAGTGTATGCACTCACTGCACCCTGCTCTGTACTTCACTTTGGATAAAAGCATCTGCTATAAGTGGAACACATGTCTGCTTTAAAAACCAAGGGATCAAAGAAACACTCACCACAATACATACTCTGTTGCCACATGAAAAGACGGATGCTTCACTGATCAGAACATAATGTAATATGGTACTCTTGGGCTGTGTCCAGGGCCTATAGGGCTCTGGTTGAAACTAGTGCACTATTTTTGGGGGGGATTTTAACTTTTTTTTAACTAGGCAAGTCAGTTAAGAACAAATTCTTATTTTCAATGACAGCCTAGTAACAGTGGGTTAACTGCCTTGTTCAGGGGAAGAACGACTGATTTTTACCTTGTCAGCTCGGGATTCGAGCTTATAGTTACTATTCCAACGCTCTAACCACTAGGCTACCTGCCACCCCAATGTAGGGAATAGGGCAGGTTTCCCCAACTGGTGGCCTACCAAGTTACACAAATAAAAATAAAAAATTCCATTATTTATTTTTTAAATTGTTGGACATAAAATACTAAAAACAAAAATATGTTCCAATGCATTCCCAATCTATATAAATATGAAATATATGTGATCGTATATAAATGTAATTAAGGTTTGAAGTGATTATGTCTTAGTCTAATATTTTATATGTTCGGGCTTCTTGCGGTCAATTTGCAGTCTACAAATAAACTCGTCCAGGGACTGAATCTAGTTGATGATGGCTGGAATAGGGTGTCATTTAGGGCACAACTTGCGTGGATCAGACAGGAGTTTTCAATTACATTGTTGTTGAATAATAATCTTTTATGACGAGTGGTGAGGTGAGATACATCAAGGGGGGTATTGTTTGAGACTTTGCCAAGAATGGTTTTGTTGGGAAAGTAATTATGACAATTAATTTACAGACCGGTGATGCCTGCCTGCCGCATAACTATTGAAATGCTAAAATGCTATAATTTCAATAAATAATAATACATTTTATTTAATGCCCCTTTCAAAAAAAAACAAGGACAGTCAGCAAGGAAGGACGGGTTTAGAGTACACGTCATGAAGGGTTTTCATTCCCATAAATACGAAGACATGAGAGGCTTGGATAAACTTTTCAATATAGCCTCATAATATAAATGAATAAGGCATTATACATGTTTATAAATCTTCACAAATAAAGAAATACCTATTTATTAATCATTTATAAATATTGTATTAACGCTTGTTCATGAAATATATTATTAAGTGTTACCAGAGGTTTTCTGTAGACGCAGGAAGGATCTCCTATTACTGCTTGACAGAATGTATACCGGGATTAGTCTACTTTCCAACAACAGGTGGCGCTGTTCACTATGTAATGGATGTGCTTGAACAAAACAGCTGAAAGCACTCAACACCAGTCAACCAGTAGGCATAGCAGCAATGTGTGACAATGGTGGGCATCAGTACAGCAATTGGTATTTTAAGGTAAATTAGAATATTTTTGTCATATAGCTAGATATTATGTGTTGAATTATTTCAAAGCCATTTATCTTGCAACAAAATGTGTCTTGTAAAGCTATTGCATGCAGGCCTTGTTCTAGCCCCGCACTAAAACAGCTGACTCAGCTAATCAAAGTTCTTCATGATTATTTTATTCCGGTGTTTTAGAGCATAGATGTGGAACCAAAGGCTGCACACCCTGTAACTCTTCAGGATCAGCAAGGAAGGAAGGGACGGTGAGTGACCACATTTAAAAAGCACTACTAGTTTGCATACGCCACCCTCTTTCTTGAACATTGCCCCTCCCACATCACGCTTTAAAACCATCTCCTTTCTTCCCAGAGCTCTTTACCTCTCGCTGAGTCAAAGCGAAAGACATTCTAATACAAGACTGGCGACATTCCTCTTAACTTGCATTTCAGATCTCATAATGTGTATTATAACAGAAGAAAACTAATATCTCATTCGTTTCAATGAACGAGATCACGCATCGAGACTACAGCAGGGAAGCGACAGATTACGCTTTGTTTTAGTCTAGCGGTGCAACTTTGTATCTTTTTCAAGAGGAGAGGAAAATATCGGTCTCTAGAGCATCGTGGTTCTCACTGGACCGGAGTGTCATGCTCTTAATCAGTCAGAGGTAAATGTCCATCTACTATTATCCTCTGTGATTCTGAAGATCTGCAGTGATCAGTATTGTTCAGGGGGCTACAACAACTTGTTGGTGTGATGCATTTCATTTTGTTGTTGTTGTAATATTGTTGATATACTGTACATTTCAAAGCACTACAGTTTTGAGGGCGAATTACTACAGTTCAGTGTTGTTGTGTGAGGGTAATATTTTCCCACACCACTTCTTTCATACCACAGCTACATTAAGGCTGAGACTGGAGATTCAGAGACGATTACATGTAATAACACTTTAATAACAGTTGTGATAACTTTTTAAAAGACCGACATCATATTAATATCAGGGCTGTCAACACCTTAGCGTTACATGTAGAACTGATTCATAGGAACTCTGTGGTCAAAACAGCCTTGAGCTTCAACTGGTATGAGACCATACCATTGCCTGGAAAGCATATGGATTACATTGATATAGCCTAGTAACTTCCGTGGTCCTAGTAATGTGAATATTAGGCTGATACAGTTCTCTCCATAATGTGGTAACTGGCAAATACAGAAGATGCATTGTCTAGTTATCTATCCCCAGGGTATTTGTAGTCTAATCAGTCTGTCATTGAAATAAGTCTAGCTGCTGGTTAATGGCTTTAAACCTTGTCCTCTCCTTACTACAGCTAGTTTGTTCTTGTTGATTCCACTAATATTGCTTATAAAGCTATTTTGAAATAATTCAGCACAAATCAAGTCTGAAAACAATAAAGCTATTGGGATACAGTCAACAGCTAACAGACAGAGTTGGGGAGTTGGAGTTGGCTCAGAGGCACACAGCTGTTTGTAATTTAGGAAGGCTGTATGTTTTTAGAGAAGAAAAAAAACGTCAGGAGTTTGGCTTGTATGACATCACTCAAAGTCAAGATGCCATTGTCTCTGGAAGAGAAGACTTACTAATGCATTCAAGACAGGAGCTGACAATAAAGATTTTCCATTGTGTGTGAGTGGATTTAGCCTAGTGCAGTGGTTCTCAACCAGCAGTACTAGCATCCCTGGGGGTACTCGGCCTATCCACAAGTAGCCTAGCGGTTAAAGCTGTTGGGCTAGTAACCATAAAGTTGCTGGTTTGAATCCCTGCACCGGCAAGGTGGGAAAAAATGGTCCTTTCTGCCCTTGAGCAAGGCAGTTATCGCCCAACAACAACTGTTCTCCTGCACCTCTCTGGTTCAGGGGTTGGGTTAAATGTGGAAGACACATTTTGGTTGAATGCATTCAGTTGTGCAACTGACTAGGTCTATCCCTTTCCCTACTTGAGAAGGCTTACGAGACCATAGGGTTATGAGACTGGCAAAATGCACATGAGGGGGGTACTTCAAGGGTAGCACGGGCAGAGAAAAATTTACTTGGTGGTACAGTAACCAAAAAAGGCTGTGAACCACTGACCTAGTTTATGAGCTATTGGTCTTACTTCTGTGTTAAAAGCCGGTAATGACATTTAATCTATCTAAGCACTCAAGATCAGAGTTGTGCAACAAAGATGAAAATAACAGTATAGAGGCAGGTAGTTCATGCAGCTTTTAGTATTGTCAATAAGGACTAGATATCAGTCTCATTTATGTGTGACTCATTCTTCTTCTCGCTCCCTCATCTCGAAGGATCCAATGAAAATGTCCGTCTGCACACATGAGAACCGCAAATCCTGCCTCAGCTCGGCGTCCATGAACATCTTCCTGTTTCACAAGTCATCGTACGCGGACAGCGTCCTTACGCACCTCAACGCGCTCCGGCAGCAGCAGCTCTTCACCGATGTCCTCCTCCACGCCGGGAGACGCTCCTTCCCCTGCCACCGTGCTGTGCTGGCTGCATGCAGTCGCTACTTCCAGGTAAAGACACTGGGCTTGTTCAACATTGCAGCTGATTTTGCAGACGACTGCTGACTGACTGATGTACAGAAGTAGGATCTTAATTTGACCAATTTCATCACAGGAGTAAAATAATCCTGCAGGAGGACGATTTGATGAATAAAAAAAATGAGTGATAATTTCTAACAGGAAATTAGTTTTGATAGGCTACAGTAGGCTATAGTTTAGGTGTGAGCTCTAGTGAAAGAAAGGCTTTTCAGTGAATGTATGTTATTCACAAGTCTCATTTGAATTTCCTGCGTCGACAACAGAGTAATCAAGTTAAGATACTACATCTGTACAAATCACCTTGCAACATGATTATCATCTCTATCACTGTGATCATCTCCAATAGGAAAATATGACACGTTTGCCGCCATACCAATGCTACAATGCTACTGCTAACAAGCTAACTCTTGGTGTCCCACTCTCTTTGTTCCAGGCCATGTTCAGTGGAGGTCTCCGGGAGAGCCAGGCCAGCGAGGTGGACTTCAGGGACTCCATCCACCCAGAGGTCCTGGAGCTCTTACTAGACTATGCCTACACCTCCCGGGTGGTGATCAACGAGGAGAATGCAGAGTCCCTCCTGGAGGCCGGAGACATGCTGGAGTTCCAGGACATCCGGGACGCCTGCGCTGAGTTTCTGGAGCGGAACTTGGCAACGTCCAACTGCCTGGGCATGCTTTTGCTGTCCGATGCCCACCAGTGCACCAAGCTGTCCGAGCTCTCCTGGGGCATGTGCCTCAGCAACTTCCCCACCATCTGCAAGACGGAGGACTTCCTCCAGCTGCCCAAGGACATGGCCGTGACGTTGCTGTCCCATGAAGAGTTAGAGACGGAGGATGAGAGGCTGGTCTACAAGGCCGCCCTCAACTGGGTCAACTATGACCTGGAGAGGAGGCACTGCCACCTCCCCGAGCTGCTGAGGACGGTCCGCCTGGCACTCCTCCCCACCATCTTCCTCATGGAGAACGTGTCCACAGAGAAGCTAATCAATGCCCAGACGAAGAGCAAGGAGCTGGTGGACGAGGCCATACGCTATAAACTCAGGATCCTCCAGAACGATGGTGTGGTCAACAGCCCCCTGGCCAGGCCCAGGAAGACCAGCCACGCCCTGTTCCTCTTGGGAGGACAGACCTTCATGTGTGACAAGCTGTACCTGGTAGACCAGAAGGCCAAGGAGATCATACCCAAGGCCGACATCCCCAGCCCCAGGAAGGAGTTCAGCGCTTGCGCCATCAGCTGTAAGGTCTATGTTACCGGCGGGAGGGGCTCAGAGAACGGTGTGTCCAAAGACGTGTGGGTCTACGATACGTCCCGCGAGGAGTGGTCCAAGGCGGCACCTATGATCATCGCTCGCTTCGGCCACGGATCGGCCGAGCTCAAAAACTGCCTCTACGTGGTTGGAGGACACACAGCGGGTACAGGCTGTCTTCCCGCCTCGCCCTCTGGGTCACTCAAACAGGTTGAGAAGTACGACCCGGTCGCCAACAAGTGGTGCATGGTGGCGCCGCTGAGGGAGGGCGTGAGCAACGCGGCGGTGGTCAGTGTCAAACTCAAACTCTTTGCCTTCGGAGGAACCAGCATCACCCACGACAAATTACCCAAGGTGCAGCTCTACGACCCACAGGAGAATAGGTGGTCTGTCCCCGCCTCCTGCCCACAGCCCTGGCGCTACACGGCCGCCGCCGTCCTCAACAACCAGATCTTTGTGATGGGCGGCGACACAGAGTTCTCGGCGTGCTCTGCCTATAAGTTCAGCAGCGACAGTTACCAATGGACTAAAGTAGCAGATGTGACAGCCAAGAGGATGAGCTGCCAGGCGGTGGCATCAGGTAACAAACTGTATGTGGTGGGAGGCTACTTTGGCACTCAGCGGTGTAAGACTCTGGACTGTTACGATCCAACACTGGACGCGTGGAACAGCATCACTACCGTACCCTACTCACTCATCCCCACAGCATTCGTCTCCACCTGGAAACACCTCCCAGACTGAGGACTGGACTCAGACTCAACGTCGGGCATCGGCCTCACGGTGAGTGGAATGATGGATGATAAATATTCTTGGCTCCATGGTATCGGTTGTCCGTTTGTCCGATTGTCTGTTTATCTTGGACAAGTACAATATTGGAATGATGACTGATATTCAGCCAGAAACACCACAAGCAGTCCTCCTGCCTGACAACTCATATATCTTTCTAAATCATAGCACAGAGCTAAATAGTCATCCACTATTCAAAAATGAATAAATGAATAACTACTAATAAGTAATCGGGCGCTTTTAAAAACAACCAATTCCCTTTCAACCCTAGATTATTATCATATTAGATGATAATGCAGGAATACAGAGGTGTCTCCTAATAGGGTGATAGACTGCAGCCATGAGAGTCGACCCAGGAACATTAGTCTATCCAGATGTTGTTATGAGAGTCGACCCAGGAATATTAGTCTACACAGATGTTGTTATGAGAGTAGACCCAGGAATATTAGTCTACCCAGATGTTGTTATGAGAGTAGACCCAGGAATATTAGTCTACCCAGATGTTGTTATGAGAGTAGACCCAGGAATATTAGTCTACCCAGATGTTGTTATGAGAGTAGACCCAGGAATATTGGTCTACCCAGATGTTGTTATGAGAGTAGACCCAGGAATATTAGCCTACCCAGATGTTGTTATGAGAGTAGACCCAGGAATATTAGTCTACCCAGATGTTGTTATGAGAGTAGACCCAGGAATATTAGTCTACCCAGATGTTGTTATGAGTGATAGACTGTAGTCATGAGAGTCGACCCAGGAACATTAGTCTACCCAGATGTTGTTATGAGTGGGAAGAGCAGGTAGAGTGGGAGGGATGTGTGGAGGCAGTGATTTCTGCTAGGTCAGTCCAGTGGGACTAGGTAGAGAAGTTTAGATGGGGAAGTCTATGGTGGTGGCCCACATTGTTTATTGAAGTAGAAGCCTGATGTCTGTTTGAAAGGCCTGGGTGGGCTGAAACCCATGGGCTTGCACTGTGGTGTGTGTGGAAGGGGAGGGGGAGGGTCATAGCTCTGGTCTGATAGAAAGCAGAGGGGAGTGGAGGTCTTTGTCTTCTAAGGAATGCTTCTCTCTCTCTCTTTCCATACAGCTCTCTATTGTCCAACCTGTTTGATTAGAATTGGGATAAAGGGACATGGTGGTGGTAGGCAGCGCAGGCCTAGAATGCTTGTCAGTGGTCATTGGCCGACCCCTAAGGTCGATGTCCGCGCCCCCACGGAAATCTAATTAGCATATTTAAAAAAATCCCCATAACAATCAGTTAGTTTAATTATTATATGTTTTTTTTTATTTAACTAGGTAAGCCAGTTAAGAACAAATTGTTATTTACAATGACTGCCTATCCCGGCCAAACCCGGACGATGCTGGGCCAATTGTGTGCCGCCCTGTGGGACTCCCAATCATGGCTGGATGTGATACAGCCTGGATTCGAACCAGGGACTGTAGTGACGCCTCGTGCACTGAGATGCAGTGCTTGAGACCGCTGCACCACTCGGGAGCCCTAAACTAGTTTAAGCTAGAGATATCTGTTTTTTTGCATTGGATGCATCTCAATCCACTGCATCCGCCTATGTAACACTTCTTCATCTGCAGTGAAAGGTGACAGAGCTAGAGCAGTGTTTGTTAGACCATGAGACATCCTGAAAATCAGTCTTCTCACAAAATCGTCTGTAGTGTCCGAACAGTTTGGCCTATAAACTCTATGGAAAGATGAGACTCTCACGAACACGATGGTGTTCTCCGTTTTTCTCTATGATCCCCACAACCGTCTTGGGACTCGTCTGAAGTCAGTACAGTCGATCTGCCAACTTCTGTCTGTAGTGTCCGAACGGTTTGGGCTACACACTAATTATGACCCCTCTGTGTAAAAGTGAGACTCTCATGAACACGTACAGTGGCTTGCGAAAGTATTCACCCCCCTTGGTATTTTTCCTATTTTGTTGCCTTACAACCTGGAATTAAAATTGATTATTTGGGGGTTTGTATCATTTGATTTACACAACATACCTACCACTTTGAAGATGCAAAATATTTTTTATAGTGAAACAAACAAGAAATAAGACAAAAAAACAAAACTTGAGTGCTCATAACTATTCACCCCCCTAAAGTGAAAACTTTGTAGAGCCACCTTTTGCAGCAGTTACATTTGCAAGTCTCTTGGGGAATGTCTCTATAAGCTTGGCACATCTAGCCACTGGGATCTTTGCCCATTCTTCAATGCAAAACTGCCTCAAGATGGATGGGTTATGCTGGTGTACAACAATCTTTAAGTCATACCACAGATTCTCTATTGGATTGAGGTCTGGGCTTTGACTAGGCCATTGCAACACATTTAAATGTTTCCCCTTAAACCACTCAAGTGTTGCTTTAGCAGTATGCTTAGGGTCATTGTCCTGCTGGAAGGTGAACCTCCATCCCAGTCTCAAATGTCAGGAAGACTGAAACAGGTTTCCCTCAAGAATTTCCCTGTATTTAGCGCCTTCCATCATTCCTTCAATTCTGACCAGTTTCCCAGTCCCTGTTGATGAAAAACATCCCCACAGCATGATGCTGCCACCACCATGCTTCACTTTGGGGATGTTGTTCTTGGGGTGATGAGAGGTGTTGGGTTTGCGCCAGATATATCGTTTTCCTTGATGGCCAAAAAGCTCAGTTTTAGTCTCTTCTGACCAGAGTACCTTCTTCCATATGTTTGGGGAGTCTCCCACATGGATTCTGGTGAACACCAAACGTGTTTGCTTATTTTTTTTTCTAAGCAATGGCTTTTTTCTGTCCGCTCTTCCGTAAAGCCCAGCTCTGTGGAGTGTGCGGCTTAAAGTGGTCCTATGGACACATACTCCAATCTCCGCTGTGGGGCTTTGCAGCTCCTTCAGGGTTATCTTTGCTCTCTTTGTTGCCTCTCTGATTAATGCCCTCCTTGCCTGGTCCGTGAGTTTTGGTGGGCGGCCCTCTCTTGGCAGGTTGTTGTGATGCCATATTCTTTCCATTTTTTAATAATGGATTTAATGGTGCTTCGTTGGTTGTTTAAAGTTCGAATATTTTTATAACCCAACCCTGATCTGTACTTCACAACTTTGTCCCTGACCTGTTTGAAGAGCTCCTTGGTCTTGCTAGTGTCGCTTGCTTGGTAGTGCCCCTTGCTTAGTGGTGTTGCAGAATCTGGGGCCTTTCAGAACAGGTGTATATATACTGAGATCATGTGACAGATCATGTGACACTTAGATTGCACACAGGTGGACTTTATTTAACTAATTATGACTTCTGAAGGTAATTGGTTGCACCAGATCTTATTTAGGGGCTTCGTTAGTTTTTTAAAACATTTTTGAAACAAGTAATTTTTTTAATTTCACTTCACCAATTTGGACTATTTTGTGTATGTCCATTACATGAAATCCAAATAAAGTCAATTTAAATTACAGGTTGTAATGAAACAAAATAGGAAAAATGCCAAGGGGGGTGAAAACTTTTGCAAGGCACTGTACAGTTGTTTTGCCCTAGGACGCCCACAGGCCTCACAAGTCAAGTCTGAAGGTCCCCCGGTATCAGTCAAACACATGTATGGAAGTATATATGGAAACTGTTTATTGACAAAAATAAGGGGTTAAATGAATGTAAAAAAACAAAAAGAATCTCTCAGATTTAGGGAAGACACTTCAGAACAAATTTCCTTTTTTTGGGGAGGGAACTATCTGTTGTTCCATGTAGTGAATATGTTATTCATTGCGTTTGTATGGGCTAATAGCAGTAAGGCCAAATACATTTTTTCATCAAATAATTGTTTTTACATATTTCAAAATCAAATAGCAAAATAATCCTCAGTATGACCTTCTGAAAACAATTCCATATAGCTTGGTAGAACCCCCCCCATTCCCCGGCTTAGACAGGTCTTTTTAGTGATAAAAAGACATTTCCCGGTCTTTCTTTTATCTCTCAGATATAGGACAGACACTTCAGAACAAAGTTCCTTTAGATTTTTGTATGGGCTAATAGCAGTAAGGCCCCCCAAAAATGTTTGAATAAAAATGTTTTTTCATATATTTTTTTGATACCTCAAGGGGTCTTAAAATCAAAAAGAAATTTGCAAAAATGATATTTTTTAAAACAATTACATATATCTTAGTAGGTCGTCCACTCCCCCCTTCCCCCAGCTCAGACAGGGCTTACACTCTTACAGGTTAATGGCTATTGTCCCTGGCCTTTTCCCACGATGGAAGATGGAGGTCGTTTAATGAAAAGTCTCCCTTCCAAGAAACCTACTTCCAGTAAATGGTATGTGTTGTAATACAACTCTAGACACTGTCAACCACTGCCGACATTAAATCTGTTTTAAAGTAAAGTTGACAGGAACAAAATTGTGTTTCATAACATATCCAAGAGGTCGTTCAAAAATATAATCAATAGGAAAAGAATAACAGATATATCGACCCTCCCAGGCAAAAAAAAAATAATCAGTTTCTCTCATTCAACCAGATCTGTTAAGCTGAGTCTATCCATGGGAAGTCCATAAGTGCTCCATACCTTTTCCCAGGTTTTTTCATAGGGAACTCCATAGCAACATGATGTGCAATGTGCAGCCTGTGGAATGTTGCCCACCTAGGTAGCTAAGGCAGTAAATGTTGGAGCGGTGGAGATGGTGGTGAGGAGTGGTGAGGGAAAGTCTCTCTCTCTCTCTCCCTCTTTCTCTCTCTCTCTCTCTCTCCCTCTTTCTCTCTCTCTTTTCTTTCCTTTGTAGGGTTCGATTCAATCCGTAGCGTTGATGTTCAGCGGCAACATTGCCTTTAAATGTCAATCGCGCTACAACGCAGATCTTCAGCACTACAGATTGAATCAAGTCCTTTTCTCTTCATTTTCATTCTCTCTGCAGTCTCTCCATCACCAACATAGGACTTTGATTTCACTTAGTCCTGCCTGTTGGAGCTCAATGTCAAAGATTTTCACTGTATCCTGCAATCACACCTGCAACCCTGTACAACCCTGACTATTAAACACCCTGAATTTGAAAAGGTTTTTTGACTTCAGTCTTGTCGCTTATTATTCTTGAATTATCCTTGCTTTAACTTTCTATGTGGAAGCAAAACATACTGTACATACTGTAGGTGTTATTTAGCTGGGAATAATGTTTAATCAATCTCTCATACGGTGTGATTTAGATGTATTGTTTAATCAAGCTCTTATACAGTGTGGGTATTGTTTAATCAAGCTCTCACATTGTGTGAATAATGTTTAATCAAGCTCTCATAATAATTTAATCAGACATATAGATGGTTAGTAGATGGTTTGTCTGCCTCTGGTCTTACATTGACTCACCTCTTGGAAACAATGAGAAGGCTAGGAATGTGAATAGGTGAACTCAACTACAACTGTTATGTTGAAGGAGTGTAATTAAACTAACTAATGACCTTTACTCTATAAAAAACGCTTTGATTCGCCTGACCATTATTTTCTATTGTCTCTCTAGGCTTCATTGCTATACTGGATTATCTCTTCGATTAAAGACTGTGAAGGTGCAAGATATTCAACGTGAGGATGGCAAGAAGGCTTTACCGTTTAACATGAAGGACTGCAGGCAGGTGGACTATCTTATTGGAGTAAAGAAACCTGTGGTGTTTACATGAAGGATGAATATAATCTCTACTTTATATTCCTTCATTTGTATATCCTTATTTGACTTTAAAGACTATTCAGTAACTCAATCATGACTATTCAATAACTCAATCATTCCTAATATGTTGTGGGCCTAGTGTATTTGGAGTAATCAAGCCACTAAGACAGTGTTTACACAGGCAGCCTAATTCTGGTCTTTTGTGCAATTATTGTCAAAAGAGCTGATCTGATTTGGTCCAAATACCAATTCATGGACAGAGAATAAGAACTGGGCTGACTGTAAATGCAGCCGATGTCATGTGGATTCTCACAAGTGAGGTAGGTAGACTAGGTGAAAAATCTGTCGACGAGCCCTTGAGCAAAACACTTAACCCTGATTGCTCCTGTAAGTCTCTCTGGATAAGGGCGTCTGCTAAAATGTAACTGAATTCCACTTGTTTTTGGACTTCAAAATAACCCATAAGGACTCATGGTTAAAGACATGCCAAAAATGCACATGTGGCAGTAGAGAGATCAGAAATGACTGTGTTGTTACTGACATGCAACTGTGGGAAAGGACCAGTAAAGAGGAGAAAAGTAGAACTAGAGAAGAACCTCACAATCCCTGGCAGGTCACGTAGGAAAAATGTACTGAAAATGTTCTTTATGGGTAATTTATAAGGTAAGGGTTATTTACCTTACGCAGGGACTAATTGTATTGTTTCAACTGGACGATTATTTAACTTATTGTTTTTTATTTTGCTGCTTGTATTCTGTAACAATTATTTCACTTTGTTGCCTTTTTCTACTGTATTTTTTGTGTGTTTTTACTGCTTTGAGATTGAATAATTGTTTGCACATGTATGCCTCTGATCTGGGAGTATCCCCATTCCTTGTAGACATGGGGAAGAGTAGCTTCCTCTGCTTTTAATTTAACTGGAGGCTTGCCAAATAAAATGGAGACCCTGAAGAGATATTGTAGGTTTAGCTAAGCAACAAATGGAACCCTATTCCCTATATAGTGCACTACTATTGACCAGAGCCCTATTCCCTATATAGCGCACTACTATTGACCAGAGCTCTATGTCAAAAGTTGCGCACTATATAGGGCATAGGGTTCCATTTCAGACGCTACCATATTCTTCAGTGTACAGGTTGCTCTCCAATTTAGTGGTTGGCTCACTGTCTCTAGAACATAAAGGCTATGAGATGTTTTAAGACAACACCATAATAAAGACACGTCTTGTTACCAAAGTACACAAAAAGAAAAAGAAAAACTCACTGATATCCTACTGTACCCATAACAACATAAACATTCTAAGGGCTGAGTGTTAAAGTTTTAGGAGTACGATGTGCCAAACAAATTGTGACCAAGGGAGAATGGTTCAGCCTGAAATGTACTGTATAGGACATCTTTAACTGGGGAGCCTAATGTTTCTGTCCTGTTTCACTGTTCTGTTTCACTGTTCTGTTTCACTGTCCTGTTTCACTGTCCTGTTTCACTGTTCTGTTTCACTGTCCTGTTTCACTGTCCTGTTTCACTGTTCTGTTTCACTGTTCTGTTTCACTGTCCTGTTTCACTGTCCTGTTTCACTGTTCTGTTTCACTGTCCTGTTTCACTGTCCTGTTTCACTGTCCTGTTTCACTGTTCTGTTTCACTGTCCTGTTTCACTGTCCTGTTTCACTGTTCTGTTTCACTGTCCTGTTTCACTGTCCTGTTTCACTGTCCTGTTTCACTGTCTCTGTGTTGCAGTGGTATTTCAGCTTGGCATTTCTGTGATCACACCCCTCTCCAACACATTCCTACTACAGGCTAGGTTCACATTGATATGCAGTTAACATGGCTTAATATTGAAATCCATGAGCCTGAATCTAGATGCTAACAGTCTACATCTTGCCAAAAAGTCTTAAGACGCTCAAACTCACCCTACCCAATAACCCAGTTAGTTACCCTACCCAATAACCCAGTTACCCTACCCAATAACCCAGTCACCCTACCCAATAACCCAGTTACCCTACCCAATAACCCAGTTACCCTACCCAATAACCCAGTTACCCTACCCAATAACCCAGTTACCCTACCCAATAACCCAGTCATCCTACCCAATAACCCAGTCACCCTACCCAATAACCCAGTTACCCTACCCAATAACCCAGTTACCCTACCCAATAACCCAGTTAGTTACCCTACCCAATAACCCAGTTACCCTACCCAATAACCCAGTCACCCTACCCAATAACCCAGTTACCCTACCCAATAACCCAGTCACCCTACCCAATAACCCAGTTAGTTACCCTACCCAATAACCCAGTTAGTTTACCTACCCAATAACCCACTCACCCTACCTAGTTACCCTACCCAATAACCCAGTTAGTTACCCTACCCAATAACCCACTTACCCTAACCAATAATTCAGTTACCCCACCCAATAACCCAGTTACCCTACCCAATAACCCAGTTACCCTACCCAATAACCCAGTTACCCTACTCAATAACCCAGTTACCCTACCCAATAACCCAGTTACACTACTCAATAACCCAGTTACCCTACTCAATAACCCAGTTACCCCAACCCAGTACATATTCAATTGGTTTGTAACTTTATTTATTTGAATTTATAGATTTTATTTTTAAAGCGACAGTACAAATAAAAAATAACTAATGTCGATGTCCGCCTCCCCTGCGGAAATCTAATTAGCATAATATGTCAATAAAATCTGTCACTTTAAACTAGAGATAACATTTTTTTTTGTTGCTGTAGATGCGTCTCAATCCATGCAACACTTCCACATCAGCGGTGAACAGTGACAGAGCTAGAGCAGTGTTTGTCAGACCATGAGACTTCCTGAAAATTGGTCTTCTCACATTATCGTCTGTAGCGTCCGAACGGTTTGGGCTACACACTACACTAAACCATCTGTGGAAAGGTGAGACTCTCACAAACACGTACATGTTGGTTGTTTTGCTCTTGGACGCCCACAGTCCTCACAAGACTCATCTGAAGGTCCCCGGTACCAGTTGAAAAAATGTATGGAAGTCTATATGGAGACTGTTTAGTGCTAAAAATAAGGGGTTAAATACATGTAAATCAAATAACAAATGTTTCCTGATCTTTCTTATATCTCTCAGATTTAGGACAGACACTTTAGAACAAACTTCCTTTAGATTTTTTTTCACACAACACATCTCAACCATCACACAACACATCTCAACCATCACACAACACATCTCAACCATCACACAACACATCTCAACCATCACGCAACACATCTCAACCATCACGCAACACATCTCAACCATCACGCAACACATCTCAACCATCACGCAACACATCTCAACCATCACGCAACACATCTCAACCATCACGCAACACATCTCAACCATCACGCAACACATCTCAACCATCACACAACACATCGCAACCATCACACAACACATCTCAACATCACACAACACATCTCAACCATCACACAACACATCTCAACCATCACACAACACATCGCAACCATCACGCAACACATCTCAACAACACTTCACAACGGCTGCTTTAGATAACAGGGGATTCCACCCATTGGGTCAAAAGTATTTCCTTAGTTACGCCAAACAATGTGTTAACCACCATTGAAATTGGTGGCTTTCCTTTGGTTGTTGGTTGGTTGGGGTTTCTGTGTGGGAGATCTTGTCACGAGCTGATTGACAATGGATATTATTCTAGTTCTGTTGACTGGTTGAAGATGTACTATTACTAGAAGATTATCATTGTGCAGGAGAAATGACATGTCATCCTGTGTATGTATCCATTCCATTTTGTCTACTAGAAATCATTGTCATTTTCTGTATATATATATATATATATATATATATATATATATATAAAAAATCACAATGTGAAATGCATTGCTAATAAACATGAGTTTTTTTTCTCTTGTATCGTAAATGTATCAATCTCAGTGTAATCTGTCTTGTCTGGAACAATATTTCACACGGT
>NC_138305.1:4317500-4320000 GCF_965601325.2 Salmo salar
TAAGGTATAGAACAGTGAGTCTGTTAAGGTATAGGACAGTGAGTCTGTTAAGGTATAGAACAGTGAGTCTGTTAAGGTATAGAACAGTGAGTCTGTTAAGGTATAGGACAGTGAGTCTGTTAAGGTATAGAACAGTGAGTCTGTTAAGGTATAGGACAGTGAGTCTGTTAAGGTGTAGAACAGTGAGTCTGTTAAGGTATAGGACAGTGAGTCTGTTAAGGTATAGGACAGTGAGTCTGTTAAGGTATAGAACAGTGGGTCTGTTAAGGTATAGAACAGTGAGTCTGTTAAGGTATAGAACAGTGAGTCTGTTAAGGTATAGGACAGTGAGTCTGTTAAGGTATAGAACAGTGAGTCTGTTAAGGTATAGAACAGTGAGTCTGTTAAGGTATAGAACAGTGAGTCTGTTAAGGTATAGTACAGTGAGTCTGTTAAGGTATAGAACAGTGAGTCTGTTAAGGTATAGAACAGTGAGTCTGTTAAGGTATAGAACAGTGAGTCTGTTAAGGTATAGGACAGTGAGTCTGTTAAGGTATAGAACAGTGAGTCTGTTAAGGTATAGGACAGTGAGTCTGTTAAGGTATAGAACAGTGAGTCTGTTAAGGTATAGAACAGTGAGTCTGTTAAGGTATAGAACAGTGAGTCTGTTAAGGTATAGAACAGTGAGTCTGTTAAGGTATAGGACAGTGAGTCTGTTAAGGTATAGAAGAGTGAGTCTGTTAAGGTATAGAACAGTGAGTCTGTTAAGGTATAGAACAGTGAGTCTGTTAAGGTATAGAACAGTGAGTCTGTTAAGGTATAGAACAGTGAGTCTGTTAAGGTATAGAACAGTGAGTCTGTTAAGGTATAGAACAGTGAGTCTGTTAAGGTATAGGACAGTGAGTCTGTTAAGGTATAGAACAGTGAGTCTGTTAAGGTATAGAACAGTGAGTCTGTTAAGGTATAGGACAGTGAGTCTGTTAAGGTATAGAACAGTGAGTCTGTTAAGGTATGGAAGAGTGAGTCTGTTAAGGTATAGGACAGTGAGTCTGTTAAGGTATAGAAGAGTGAGTCTGTTAAGGTATAGAAGAGTGAGTCTGTTACAGACAGTGATTAGGCTCACTGCCCCTTGTTCTAGAACTGAACCTTCACATGGAAAGTTCCCCTTTGTCTGTCATGAGTGATAAACGGTTGTTCCATGTGAAATGAGCCTACGTCACGACTCTCAACATATAGTAACCTATGAAAATACTGAATTTATAACACTAAAAGTGCCACTAAGAACTCCTACCATTTTGTATGTATCGAGTCTTTTGTATGTATGGAGATCATTCTGCATTGTTTTCAATGTCACCAGCTTACTTAACTCTTTGTCATGGTGGATTCCTGCTGTTCCAGCTCTGAGTAGCGCGGGAAAGAAGAACCCCATAGGAGGTCCAACCAGCACAAAGTCCTCTCAGCCAGAGAAATTGTCATGTTAATTTGGTGTGAAGAAACAAAGAGTGTATCCTTCCTTTAAAAGAGGACTGGGCTGGAAAGTGTAAAAGTAATTTCTCTCCATCCCTCTATCTATCCCTCTATCTATCCCTCTCTCCATCCCTCTCTCCATCCCTCTCTCCATCCCTCTCTCCATCCCTCTCTCCATCCCTCTATCCATCCCTCTCTCCATCCATCTCTCCATCAATCTATCCATCCGTCACTCCACATCATTCACAGCTGTTAGAATGTAGAGGTAATCCATTGACAAGGGATGTGTTCCAATGTCCACTCTATAGCACCTCTTAGAATGCAATCAGATGTAGGATCTTCATTTGATGTAAGCTGGCCAAAAGTAGGCTACTTGAAATGTGCAATACTCTTAATATAACCAGTAATCTTATATAACCAGTACTGTTAATATAACAAGCACTCTTAATATAACCCGTACTCTTAATATAACCAGTACTCTTAATATAACCAGTACTCTTATATAACCAGTACTCTTATATAACCAGTACTCTTAATATAACCAATACTTTATATAACCAATACTTTTATATAACCAGCACTATTAATATAACCAGTACTCTTAATATAACCAGTACTCTTATATAACCAGTACTCTTATATAACCAGTACTCTTAATATAACCAATACTTTTATTTAACCAGTACTCTTAATATAACCAGTACTCTTATATAACCAGTACTCTTATATAACCAGTACTCTTAATATAACCAATACTTTTATATAACCAATACTTTTATATAACCAGCACTATTAATATAACCAGTACTCTTAATATAACCAGTACTCTTATATAACCAGTACTCTTATATAACCAGTACTCTTAATATAACCAATACTTTTATTTAACCAGTACTCTTAATATAACCAGTACTCTTATATAACCAGTACTCTTATATAACCAGTACTCTTAATATAACCAATACTTTTATATAACCAGCACTATTAATATAACCAGTACTCTTAATATAACCAGTACTCTTATATAACCAGTACTCTTAATATAACCAGTACT
>NC_138305.1:4325000-4335000 GCF_965601325.2 Salmo salar
GGCTGTTGAGGGGAGAACGGCTCATAATAATGGAACGTAGCAAATGGAATGGCATCAAACACCTGGAAACCATGGAAACCATGTGTTTGATGTATTTGATACCATTCCACTGATTCCGCTCCAGCTGTTACGATGACCCCATCCTCTCCTATTAAGGTGCCACCAACCTCCTGTGCTGTGTACTGTATTATTGTCCTCACTGCAAATTGACAGGTGGCACATAAAGTTAAACCATTAAACTTTAAAAGAAAACCAAAAGTATCATTTTTTCATTGGTTTATTGAAAGTAAGTATGGTTAGTAACTGTTGGTGAGAGTGTGTATTTTCTGAATCGTTCAATGGGGTCTTTCTCTAACTTACACTACATGATCAAAGGTATGTGGACACCTGCTCGTCGAACATCTCATTCCAAAATCCTTAATATGGAGTTGGTACCCCCTTTGCTGCTGAAACAGCCTCCACTCTTCAGGGAAGGCTTTCCACTAGATGTTGGAACATTGCTGCGGGGGACTTCCATTTAGCCACAAGAGCGTTAGTGAGGTTGGCCACTGATGGCTCCCAGTCGGCGTTCCAATTCATCCCCAAGGTTTTTGATGGGGTTGAGGTCAGGGCTCTTAGCGGGCCAGTGAAGTTTTTCCACAGCGATCTCGACAAACCATTTCTGTATGGACCTCGCTTTGTGCACGGCCCCCAAGCCACGGTATGTTCACCCCGCTATTATCCAGAAGGTGTGGTCAGTACAGGTGCATCAAATATTGAGACAGAGAGACTGAAAAACAGCTTCTATCTCAAGGCCATCAGACTGTTAAATAGCCATCACTAACCGGCTACCACCCTGTTACTCAACCCTGCACCTTAGAAGCTGATGCCCTATATACATAGACATGGAATTACTGGTCACTTTATTAATGGAACACTAGTCACTTTATTAATAATGTTTACATTCTGCTTTACTCATGTACATATTGTACATACTGTACCTACTGTATTCTATTCTACTGTACTGTTGGAGCTAGGAACACAAGCATTTTGCTACACCCACAATAACATTTGGTAAATATGTGAATGTGACAAATAATATTTGATTTGATTTGAAACATGAAAGGGCCTTCCCCAAACTGTTGCCACAAAGTTGGAAGCACAGAATCATCTAGAATGTCATTGAATGCTGTAGCATTAAGATTTCCCTTCACTGGAACTAAGGGGTCTAGCCCGAACCATGAAAATATTCCTCCTCCACCAAACTTTACAGTTGGCACTATGCATTGGGGCAGATAGCATTCTCCTGGCATCCGCCAAACCAAGATTCATCCGTTGGACTGCCAGATGGTGATTCATCACTCCAGAGAACGTGTTTCCACTGTTCCAGAGTCCAATGGAAGCAAATATTTACACCACTCCAGCCAAAGCTTGGTATTGTGCATGGTGATTTTAGGTTTGTGTGCGGCATCTCTAGCAGGGCAAAAATTTGATGAACTGACTTGTTGGAAAGGTGGCATCCTATGACGGTGCCATGTTGAAAGTCACTGAGCTCTTCAGTAAGAACATTCTACTGCCAATGGTTGTCTATGGAGATTGCATGGTTGTGTGCTCGATTTTATACACCTGTCAGCAACGTGTGTGGCTGAAATAACTGAATCCACTCATTTGAAGGGGTGTCCACATACTTTTGTATATATAGTAGATCATTAACATTATAAATATAAAAAAGTCGAATTTCGTAACCTAATACATCCGATAATAAGCACCGACCTCTGTTTAAAAAGTGGAGCCGCTCTGTCGCAATGACTTTCAAGGATTTTACATGTTGTGGTTGTCTGCAAAGGTATTTCAGTGGGTTGCAAAAAAATCATATTAACACGACATGAACTGAATTAAATGTTAAAGGCTTTAAAAAAAAAATATACATTTGCGGTACGCTTAGTGCTCCGTTTACATTTTACAGAGATGCGCTTGTTGCGCTTGTTTTTGGGCGAAATTTTATAAAAAGAACAGGAATTTGGCATTAACATGAAAAGAATATACTAAAATATGAAAAGTCGAAATTGCTACATAGTTCGCCTCTATTGTTTAATGTCTTCCGGATTCGAGAAGAAAGATGACAAGTTCACCGGTGAGCCTATCAGTTATAGCCTTTATCCACAGCATCCAGCCGAGCTGACGCAATGCGTTTTTCCCAGATTTTTCCCTCTGGCCTCCATTGATTTAGTACCACTAATTCTGGCCATCCTACAATTGTAAAAACTCCAATAACATGAGGTTTGGACCTTTGGTTTTCTTACACAATTAACATATTATTTTACCACACACCCATGTATTTTATACCTTTATTTAACTAGGCCAGTCGGTTACAGTGAGGGGAAAAAAGTATTTGATCCCCTGCTGATTTTGTACGTTTGCCCACTGACAAAGAAATGATCAGTCTATAATTTTACTGGTAGGTTTATTTGAACAGTGAGAGACAGAATAACAACAAAAAAATCCAGAAAAACGCATGTCAAAAATGTTATAAAATGATTTGCATTTTAATGAGGGAAATAAGTATTTGACCCCTCTGCAAAACATGACTTATTACTTGGTGGCAAAACCCTTGTTGGCAATCACAGAGGTCAGACGCTTCTTGTAGTTGGCCACCAGGTTCGCACACATCTCAGGAGGGATTTTGTCCCACTCCTCTTTGCAGATCTTCTCCAAGTCATTAAGGTTTCGAGGCTGACGTTTGGCAACTCAAACCTTCAGCTCCCTCCACAGATTTTCTATGGGATTAAGGTCTGGAGACTGGCTAGGCCACTCCAGGACCTTAATGTGCTTCTTCTTGAGCCACTCCTTTGTTGCCTTGGCTGTGTGTTTTGGGTCATTGTCATGCTGGAATACCCATCCACGACCCATTTTCAATGCCCTGACTGAGGGAAGGAGGTTCTCACCCAAGACTTGACGGTAAATGGCCCGTCCATCGTCCCTTTGATGCGATGAAGTTGTCCTCTCCCCTTAGCAAAAAACACCCCCAAAGCATAATGTTTCCACCTCCATGTTTGACGGTGGTGATGGTGTTCTTGGGGACATATTCAGCATTCCTCCTCCTCCAAACACGGCTAGTTGAGTTGATGCCAAAGAGCTCCATTTTGGTCTCATCTGACCACAACACTTTCGCCCAGTTGTCATCTGAATCATTCAGATGTTCATTGGCAAACTTCAGACGAGCATGTATATGTGCTTTCTTGAGCAGGGGGACCTTGTGGGCGCTGCAGGATTTCAGTCCTTCACGGCATAATGTGTTACCAATTGTTTTCTTGGTGACTATGGTCCCAGCTGCCTTGAGATCATTGACACGATCCTCCCGTGTAGTTCTGGGCTGATTCCTCACCGTTCTCATAATCATTGCAACTCCACGAGGTGAGATCTTGCATGGAGCCCCAGGCCGAGGGAGATTGACAGTTCTTTTGTGTTACTTCCATTTGCAAATAATCGCACCAACTGTTGTCACCTTCTCACCAAGCTGCTTGGCGATGGTCTTGTAGCCCATTCCAGCCTTGTGTAGGTCTACAATCTTGTCCCTGACATCTTTGGAGAGCTCTTTGGTCTTGGCCATGGTGGAGAGTTTGGAGTCTGATTGATTGATTGCGTCTGTGGACAGGTGTCTTTTATACAGGTAACAAACTGAGATTAGGAGCACTCCCTTTAAGAGTGTGCTCCTAATCTCAGCTCGTTACCTGTATAAAAGACACCTGGGAGTCAGAAATCTTTCTGATTGAGAGGGGGTCAAATACTTATTTCCCTCATTAAAATGCAAATCAATTTATAACATTTTTTAAATGCATTTTTCTGGATGTTTTTGTTGTTATTCTGTCTCTCACTGTTCAAATAAACCTACCATTAAAATTATAGACTGATCATTTCTTTGTCAGTGGGCAAATGTACAAAATCAGCAGGGGATCAAATACTTTTTTCCCTCAATGTAAGAACAAATTCTTATTTACAATGACAGCCTACTTGTTCAGGGGCATAACGAGAGATTTTTAGCTTGTCAGCTCAGGGATTCGAGCCAGCAACCTTTCAGTTACTGTCCCAACGCACTAACCACTAGGCTATCTGCCGCCCTATGTATGCACGTACACAAGACAATACACAGAGGTGGGCCATACCATCACGAACTGACTATACTATTGACATCATACTGCCCATGTTAAAGACATCTCTTTATCAGCCCATACCTTGAATCACAAGCAGCTCATACCATAGGTGCTGTTATAACAAAACCAGCCCGTATAACACAGCCATAAAAAGCCGCTCCTTGCCATTCAAACTACACTGGCTATTAAAGAGTCTGAATTGCATAGCGATCAAATTCATGCCCTTCATTGGGCATGCACTGGATATAAACCCTTTATGATAGTGAGCTATGACCTGAGTTCAATGCCATTAAAGTGCATTCATGTGAACAGTCAAAGTACATTCATACATTCAATGTACATTCATATGAATGCATATTCTGAGAAATGCCTCCCTTCGGATAATGGGGTTTTATCTAGTCTTACTATAATCCCATAGACAATGTCTTTGACTGTGAATGAGTTTATTGAACCCTGAAGAGAGTCATTCCAAGTGTCTCTCCCTTTAGAAAACGTGCTTTAAACACTCTGTGCTTTAAAGTGAAACTGACAGCTTTTTAGCAACATGAAATCTTATTAAAATATGTTCATAAACACTCCCAGGAAGAATATGACTCCTTTTTAATATATATTTTCTGATAAGCGACCACATCGAGACAGATAGCGGCCATTTGTTTGGACAATTAATAGACATTGCAATAAATAAAAGCAAACTCTCTGATTCTCTGATCCTCTGGGTCTAGGACTATATGGATAGAGGGTTGTAATTGTGATCGTAAAATTTAGGACGAATTAAAAGTTGTCACATTTGCAAAACTATTTTAGAACCCAAAGCCATCAACATACAGTATAACTTATCATGTAAAATACCCACGTCTGTATGAAAACAGGATGCACAACACCTTCACGTTTGCACAACGTTTTATAAACCAGATTCAAGAAACAGTTACCACTCAAATGAACATTGACATAGCAGCAGTAATGATGCCAATAAATCCTCAATGACAATGAAAAAAAAAAAACACAAACCTTCCAATCAATAGTTGGTGATGTTACTGACATATGCACATCCCTACGTGTTTATTTGGACAGTGAAGCTAAAACGTTTCATTTGTCTCTATACTCCAACATTTTGGATTTGAGATCAAATGTTTTATATGAAGCGACGGTACAGAATGTCACCTATTTTCACACATTTTTGTTTTACCGTTTATAAATGAAATATCTTTATGCATCTAGTCTCCTCATTTGACGGTGTCATAAGTATTTGGAACAATTCACTTACAGTTTATTACATTTAGTCAAATGTTTAGTATTTGGTCCCGTATTCCTAGAATGCACTCACTACATCAAGCTTGCGACTCTACAAACTTGATGGAGGCATTTGCAGTTTGTTTTGGTTGTCTGTCAGATGATGTTTTGCCCAATAGAAATGAATGGTAAATAATGTGTTGTGTCATTTTGGAGTCACTATTATTGTAAATAAGAATAGAAGATGTTGCTGAACACTTCTACATGAATGTGGATGCTACCCTCCCCTGTTATTGTTAATGGTGAGAGGTTAGAATGTTTTGGGGGACATGATCTTTGATGTATCTGTAACTTTCTCACTCATCATCATTCATGATTCATTCATGATTATCCATAATCATGGTAGCATCCACATTCATGTTGAAGTGTTCAGAAATATATTATATTGCTATTTACAATAAAAGTGACTCCAAAAACAAATATGTATGAAAATACCCATTCTGTCACCTCACCTGATATGAAACATTTGATCTCAAATCCAAAATGCTGGAGTATAGAGACAAATGAAAAACTTTAGCTCCACTGTCCAAATAAATTCATAAGGGAGTGTACAGATGTTGGATCTTAATTTGATTCCCCTGTTGCAGGAGAATGTTTCTGCAATGCAGAAAATTTCAAACGTGTAGCGTATTTGAAATGTAACCATACAAAGGCTTCTAATGTCTGTAATTTCCACAGACTTGATCTTCCCTCATGAAAAATATATGAACCCCTACACATGTTTTTATTCATTATAATCCATATAATAATACCATTTTCCTGAGTTATTATTTTCCTGCTGTAGCAAACTGGCTAAAATGAAGATCCTACATCTGTATATTGACAAGAACCGGTCTTGTCACCTCAACAGCTACTGTATACTACTCTACTGAGATGTTCTTAGAATGGTGAGAGAAGAGGAGAGGAGGGGAGAGGACAGGAGGGGAGAGGAGAAGAGAAGAAAGGAGAGGAGGACAGAGGAAAGGATGAAGAGGGTAAGTGAGAAGAGAGGATGGAGAGGAGAAGAGAGGAGGGGAGAGGAGAAGAGGAGGGGAGAGGACAGGAGAGGAGAGGAGAGGGGAAGAGAGGAGGGGAAGAAGAGGAGGGGAGAGGAGAAGAGAGGAGAGGAGAAGAGAGGAAAGGATGAAGAGGAGAGGATGAAGAGAGTAAGGGAGAAGAGAGGATGGAGAGGAGAAGAGAGGAGGGGAGAGGAGAGGAGAGGAGGGGAGAGGAGAAGAGAGTAGCGGAAAGGAGCGGAGAAGAGAAGAGTGGAGAGCAGAGGAAAGTAGAGGAGAAGAGAGGAGAAGAGAGAAGCGGAGAAGAGAAGAGCAGAGAAGAGAAGAGAAGAGAGGAGAGGTGAGGTGAGGAGATGAGAAGAGAGGAATCGATGAAGAGGAGAGGAGAAGAAAAGAGAGGAGGGGAGAGGAGCGGAGCAGAGAGGAAAATAGAGGATGGGAGGAAGAGGAGAGGATGAAGATGAGAGGAGAGAAAGCCTGCCTCTGCCTTACAAAAACACCAGTGGAGGAATGTTTGAAGAACAACAGCAGCCTGGCAGGGAAATGCATTCCTTAGTGAAGACACCAGTGGAGATAGATAAAGGATAAAGCCACCGTCACATTCTCTGGTGACCCCATGGGGAAACACTACAGGAAGGTGACCCCATGGGGAAACACTACAGGAAGGACTCCTCCCTGGTCCCTCCCTGTGTATGTGTGTATGTGTGTGTGTGTGTGTGTGTGTGCGAGCGAGCATGCGTGCGTGCGTGCGTGTGTATGTGTGTGTGTAAAGGTGTCAGCATGCTTCAGTTCGGCTGGCGCCTTGCTGAACTCAGGTAGCCAAACCAAATGAGTGTGCTCACATACTCCCTTCCCTTGAAAAATGAGAAAAAAAGCGGCAATAATACTGTTTGTCCATTTTGAGACGCCGTAGCCAATATACACTTACACAAAATAGTCAGAATTAATCTAAGGTAACTCAAGAAATCTGTCATTAATTTTGACTAATTCGCACAATTTTACATCTAACTAAGATGTTTAGTGCAGTAATTCTAAATGACAAAAATTAGCATGAAAACGAGCCGTCTCTCATTGAATGACAACAGACTTTATTGAAGCATCCCTACTGTTGACCAATCAACGACGAAAGGGCGTAGACATCGGCCCCCCGAAATTTGGCTTGCATCCAGAAAAAATATTGTGGTATCTAACTTCAAAAAAACGAAAAAAACTCACCGAAGTCCAAATCAAACTAAAAACGTGACAGAATGTCATCATAATATATATGCACAAACTCTTCCGAACTGTTTCGGCTGGGAAGCATGCGGAAGCCTTTAGGCTCCCTGGTCATGACAGACACAGCGCTTCGGTCTGGATGGATGATGTCTTCGCCTCTATTGTCATCTAATTCAGGAGGGCATGGGCTCTGACCCCAACTGTGATGCTGTTCAAGAGGGCTGGGCTCTGACCCCAACTGTGATGCTGCCTCCAGCCACAAAGTCCCCCTCCGCCCTCACTGCTTGATGGACAAGGCCATTAGCTCATTCACACACTGGCAGACGGGTGGGTGCACAAACACACACAAACACACACACACACACACACACACACACACACACACACACACACACACACACACACACACACACACACACACACACACACACACACACACACACACACACACACACACACACACACACACACACACACACACAAGAACGGACACACACACACAAACACACACACAAGCACGGACACACACACACACAAGCACGTACGCACACACACACACACACACACACACATGCATGCTTGCACCCACACACACACGCAAACACATGCACACTTGACCGTCCCATCTTCTCGAGTATAGTCTGCAGGTTTTCGCTCCTCCGTTGTACTCGATTGATCAATTAAGGTCACTGGTTAGTAAGGATCTCCCCTCCCCTGGTTGTCTACGTTGGAGGTGAAACCAAAAACCAGCAGTCACTAGGCCCTACATGGAATGAGTTTGACACCCCTGGTCTAGAGCCATCCATTAAACGTGGTAGAGAGCCATCCATTAAACATGGTAGAGGCCATCCATTAAACATGGTAGAGAGCCATCCATTAAACATGGTAGAGAGCCATCCATTAAACATGGTAGAGAGCCATCCATTAAACATGGTAGAGAGCCATCCATTAAACATGGTAGAGAGCCATCCATTAAACATGGTAGAGAGCCATCCATTAAACATGGTAGAGAGCCATCCATTAAACATGGTAGAGAGCCATCCATTAAACATGGTAGAGGGCCATCCATTAAACATGGTAGAGAGCCATCCATTAAACATGGTAGAGAGCCATCCATTAAACGTGGTAGAGAGCCATCCATTAAACATGGTAGAGAGCCATCCATTAAACATGGTAGAGAGCCATCCATTAAACATGGTAGAGAGCCATCCATTAAACATGGTAGAGAGCCATCCATTAAACATGGTAGAGAGCCATCCATTAAACATGGTAGAGGCCATCCATTAAACATGGTAGAGAGCCATCCATTAAACATGGTAGAGAGCCATCCATTAAACATGGCAGAGAGCCATCCATTAAACATGGCAGAGAGCCATCCATTAAACATGGTAGAGAGCCATCCATTAAACATGGTAGAGAGCCATCCATTAAACATGGTAGAGAGCCATCCATTAAACATGGTAGAGAGCCATCCATTAAACATGGTAGAGAGCCATCCATTAAACATGGTAGAGAGCCATCCATTAAACATGGTAGAGAGCCATCCATTAAACATGGTAGAGAGCCATCCATTAAACATGGTAGAGAGCCATCCATTAAACATGGTAGAGAGCCATCCATTAAACATGGTAGAGGCCATCCATTAAACATGGTAGAGAGCCATCCATTAAACATGGTAGAGAGCCATCCATTAAACATGGCAGAGAGCCATCCATTAAACATGGCAGAGAGCCATCCATTAAACATGGTAGAGAGCCATCCATTAAACATGGTAGAGAGCCATCCATTAAACATGGTAGAGAGCCATCCATTAAACATGGTAGAGAGCCATCCATTAAACATGGTAGAGAGCCATCCATTAAACATGGTAGAGAGCCATCCATTAAACATGGTAGAGAGCCATCCATTAAACATGGTAGAGAGCCATCCATTAAACATGGTAGAGGCCATCCATTAAACATGGTAGAGAGCCATCCATTAAACATGGTAGAGAGCCATCCATTAAACATGGTAGAGAGCCATCCATTAAACATGGTAGAGAGCCATCCATTAAACATGGTAGAGGGCCATCTATTAAACATGGTAGAGGCCATCCATTAAACATGGTAGAGAGCCATCCATTAAACATGGTAGAGGCCATCCATTAAACATGGCAGAGAGCCATCCATTAAACATGGCAGAGAGCCATCCATTAAACATGGTAGAGGCCATCCATTAAACATGGTAGAGGCCATCCATTAAACATGGCAGAGAGCCATCCATTAAACATGGTAGAGGCCATCCATTAAACATGGTAGAGAGCCATCCATTAAACATGGTAGAGAGCCATCCATTAAACATGGTAGAGAGCCATCCATTAAACATGGTAGA
>NC_138305.1:4340000-4345000 GCF_965601325.2 Salmo salar
TTGTTCTCAGACCCAGACCCAGATGGTTTACCTATTCCCAGACCCAGACCCAGACCCATGCTATTTAATTGGTTCTGATGGCCAATAATAATGATGGAGGAGGAGATGGCTGCCGTTTTACGGGCTCCTAACCAATTGTGCTATTGCGTGTGTGTTTTTTTGCGTTATTTGTAACTTATTTTGTACATGATGTTTCTTATGACCGAAAAGAGCTTCTGGATATCAGAACAGCGATTACTTACCTCGTACTGGACAAAGATTTTTTATTTAACAAGTCGGACACAAAGGATTTACTTCAGACACCAGACAAGGCCCAAATCCCCATCATTCGCATGAAGAAGAGACGGAGATATAGGGGTCGTAGGTCCGGGTGGCTTGTAAGAATCCGACAGTGAGTGGGTAACCCACCTCTACCTGCCGTTCTATTGGCCAATGTGCAAACATTGGAGAATAAACTGCATGATCTCCATTCGAGACTATCCTACCAACGGGACATTAAAAACTGTAATATCTTATGTTTCACCGAGTCGTGGCTGAACGACAACATGGATAACATACAGTTGGCAGGGTTTTCTGTGCATCGGCAAGACAGAACAGCTGCCTCCAGTAAGACAAGGGGTGTCGGTCTGTGTCTATTTGTAAATAACAGCTGGTGCACGAAATATAATATTAATGAAGTCTCAAGGTTTTGCTCGCCTGAGGTAGAGTATCTCATAAGCTTTAGACCACACTATTTACCAAGAGAGTTTTCATCTATATTTTTCGTAGCTGTCTATTTACCACCACAAACCGATGTTGGCACTAAGACCGCACATAATGAGCTGTATAAGGCCATAAGCAAACAAGAAAATGCTCATTCAGAGGCGATGTTCCTAGTGGCCATGGACTTTAATGCAGGGAAACTTAAATCCGTTTGACCTCATTTCTACCAGCATGTTACATATGCAACCAGAGGAAAATAAACTCTAGACCACCTTCGTTCCACACACAGAGACGCGTATAAAGCTCTCCCTCACCCTCCATTTGGCAAATCTGACCATAACTCTATCCTCCTGATTCCAAGCAAAAACTAAAGCAGGAAGCACCAGTGACTCACTCAATACGGAAGTGGTAAGATGATGCAGATGTTAAGCTACAGGACTGTTTTGCTAGCATAGACTGGAATTATGTTCCAGGATTCTTCCGATGGCATTGAGGAGTACACCACATCAGTCACTGGCTTCATCAATAAGTGCATCGATGACATCGTCCCTACAGTGACCGTACGTCGAACCAGAAGCCATGGATTACAGGCAACATCAGCACTGAGCTAAAGTGTAGAGCTGCCGCTTTCAAGGAGCGGAATCTAACCAGGACGCTTATAAGAAATCACGCTATGCCCTCTGACGAACCATCAAACAGGCAAAGCGTCAGTACAGGACTAAGATTGAATCCTACTACACCGGCTCCGAAGCTCGTCGGAGGTGACAGGGCTTGCAAACTATTATGGACTACAAAGGAAAGCACAGCAGCGAACAGCCCATTGACACAAGCCTACCAGATGAGCTAAATAACTTCTATGCGCATTTCGAGGCAACACACACTGAAGCATGCATGAGAGCACCAGTTGTTCCGGACGACTGTGTGATCACGCTCTCCGTAGCCGATGTGAGTAAGAACTTTAACCTGTTTAGGATAGGGGGCAGTATTTTCACAGCCGGATAAAAAACGTACCCGATTTAATCTGGTTATTACTCCTGCCCAGAAACTTGAATATGCATATAATTGTTTGATTTGGATAGAAAACACCCTAAAGTTTCTAAAACTGTTTGAATGGTGTCTGTGAGTATAACAGAACTCAGGCCAAAACCTGAGAAGATTCCATACAGGAAGTACCCTCTCTGACCATTTCTTGGCCTTCTATAGCCTCTTTATCGAAAACAGAGGATCTCTGCTGTAACGTGACATTTTCTAAGGCTCCCATAGGCTCTCAGAAGGCGCCAGAACGGGGAATGATGACTCTGCAGTCCCTGGGCGAAAAACAGTAGGGCTTTTGGAAAGTGGTCGTTCTGAGAACAATGACACTGGCGCGCGTGCATGTGAAGACTCCATTTTCTATTTTCAGTGTTTGAACGAAAACAAGGTCTCCCGGTCGGAATATTATCGCTATTTTACGAGAAAAATCGCATAAAAAATTATTTTAAACAGCATTTGACATGCTTCAAAGTACGGTAATGGAATATTTAGAATTTTTTTGTCATGATATGCGCCGGCGCGTCACCCTTCGGATAGTGTCTTGAACGCAAGAACAAAACTGAGCTATTTGCATATAACTATGGATTATTTGGAACCAAAACAACATTGGGTGTTGAAGTAGAAGTCCTGGGAGTGCATTCTGACGAAGAACAGCAAAGGTAATCCAATTTTTCTTATAGTAAATCTGAGTTTGGTGAGTGCCAAACTTGGTGGGTGTCAAAATAGCTAGCCATGATGGCCGGGCTATCTACTCAGAATATTGCAAAATGTGCTTTCACCGAAAAGCTATTTTAAAATCGGACACCGCGCTGCACAAAGGAGTTCTGTATCTATAATTCGTAACCTCTATGGGCTAGGTGGGACGCTTGCTGGTTTTTGATATAAATATGAACTTGATTGAACAAAACATGCATGTATTGTATAACATAATGTCCTAGGAGTGTCATCTGATGAAGATCATCAAAGGTTAGTGCTGCATTTAGCTGTGGTTTTGGTTTTTGTGACATTATATGCTAGCTTGAAAAATGGGTGTCTGATTATTTCTGTCTGGGTACTCTCCTGACATAATCTAATGTTTTGCTTTCACTGTAAAGCCTTTTTGAAATCGGACAATGTGGTTAGATTAACAAGAGTCTTGTCTTTAAAATGGTGTAAAATAGTCATATGTTTGAGAAATTGAAGTAATAGCATTTCTAAGGTATTGAAAAATGGAAGTTTGGGGATTTTTGAGGAGTTTGTAATTCGCGCTACGCTCTATCATTGGATATTGGCGAGGCGTTCCGCTACCGGCACATCTAGATGTAAGAGGTTAACCTCCCTGGGCGAGGTGGGACGCTTGCCAGTGGAATCGCGTGGCGTGAAATACAAATACCTCAAAAATGCTATAACTTCAATTTCTCAAACATATGACTATTTTACACCATTTTAAAGACAAGACTCTTGTTAATCTAACCACATTGTCCGATTTCAAAAAGGCTTTACAGTGAAAGCAAAACATTAGATTATGTCAGGAGAGTACCCAGACAAAAATAATCACACAGCCATTTTCAAAGCAAGAATATATGTCAGAAAAACCAAAACCACAGCTAAATGCAGCACTAACCTTTGATGATCTTCATCAGATGACACTCCTGTATTGTCTTGACTGTGTGCTTAGGGTCGTTGTCCTGTTGGAAGGTGAACCTTCACCCCAGTCTGAGGTCCTGAGCACTCTGGAGCAAGCTTTCATCAAGGATCTCTGTACTTTGCTCCGTTCATCTTTCCCTCGATCTTGACTAGTCTCCCAGTCCCTGCCACTGAAAGACATCCCCACAGTATGCCACCACCATGCTTCACCGTAGGGATGGTGCCAGATCTCCTCCAGATGTGATGCTTGGCATTCAGGCCAAAGAGTTCAATCTTGGTTTAATCAGACCAGAGCAGCTTGTTTCTCATGGTCTGAGAGTCCTTTAGGTGCCTTTTGGCAAACTCCAAGCAGGCTGTCATGTGCCTTTTACTGAGGAGTGGCTTCCTTCTGGCCACTCTACCATAAAGGCCTGATTGGTGGAGTGCAGCAGAGATGGTTGTCCTTCTGGAAGTTTCTCCCATCTCCACAGAAGACATCTAGAGCTCTGTCAGAGTGACCATCGAGTTCTTGGTCACCTCCCTTACCAAGGCCTTTCTCACCCGATTGCTCAGTTTGGCCAGGCGGCCAGCTCTAGGAAGAGTCTTGGTGTTTCCAAACTTCTTTAATTTAAGAATGATGGATACCACTGTTTTTTTGGAGACGTTTAATGCTGCAGGAATGTTTTGGTACCCTTCCTCTGATATGTGCCTCGACACAATCGTATCTCGGAGCGCTACGGACAATTCCTTTGACCTCATGGCTTGATTTTTGCTGTAACTATATAAATAAGGTATTTCAGATTTTATATTTAATACACTTGCACCTGTTTTTGCTTTGTCATAGTGGGGTATTGTGTGTGGATTGCTAAGAAAAAATAATAATTTTATCCATTTTAGAATAAGGCTGTAATGTAACACATATTTTGTGGGTCTGAATACTTTCCGAATGCACCGTATGTATTCATGTAGACTTACAACTTCCATTGGGTTGAATGAGTGTGCTTGTAGGCCTAACATGTAGTGTGCTTATTAGCATGTCATACGTTAATTCTCGGAAATGATCAGTACACTAAATTATGTTCCATGGACTGTGTTTTGCATTCTATTTGCAACGGCTGAATTCCAAATAGCACCCACACAAGCATTTCGCTAAACCCGCAATAACATCTGACAAACATGTATATGTGACAAATAAAATGAGATTAGATTTGGTTTGGTTTGATTTTGTTTCCTATGTAGTGTATTACTTTTGACCAGGGCCCACAAGGATCTGGTTAATAGGGAACAGTAGTGGAGTTAAATGGGCAAACTTATAAATCAATGATATGCACCCCATCGTTTCTTGAAGAACATAACTTAGAAATGGGTCATGAACTTAGTTCAACTGTCGTACCCCGTCAGAACCCAAAATATAAGCTTGTTTCACTCAAATTTTTGTAAACATTGTAAATGTAAACAAATACTTTAAGAGCCTCAAAACATGGTTGAAGCTATAATGTTGGTATCATCAATAAAATCAATCAATCAAATGTATTTATAAAGCCCTTTTTTAATCAGCCGATGTCACAAAGTGTGTATACAGAAACCCAGCCTAAAACCCCAAACAGCAAGCAATGCAGATGTAGAAGCCCGGATGGGCAGTCTTTGCATCCGTAGCTCTG
>NC_138305.1:4347500-4352500 GCF_965601325.2 Salmo salar
CACATTTTATTGGTCACATACACATGGTTAGCAGATGTTAATGCGAGTGTAGCGAAATGCTTGTGCTTCTTGTTCTGACAGTGCAGTAATATCTAACATGTAATCTTGTTGATATTCATGCAGAATGTTGACATTCATGACAGTCATATTCTGACTATCTCTGCAACTCACTTAGATAATACCTTTGATGATACAGTGGTAGCAATACATGGTTATAACATCTACCGAAAAGACAGAAATGGCAATGGGGGCAGTGTTGCAGTCTCTATAAAGAACCACATTCCTGTAAAGCTTATTAGAGACAATCTAATGTGAAATACTGTTGAAGTAATATGGCTACAGGTTAACCTGCCTCACCTAAAGCCCATTCTTGGGGGAAGCTGCTATAGACCACCAAGTGCTAACAGTCAGTATTTGGATAATATGTGTGAAATGCTTGATAATGTATGAGATAACAGTGAAGTATATGTTCTGGGTGATTTAAATATTGACTGGCTCTCATCAAGCTGCCCACTCAGGAAAAAACTTCAAACTGTAACCAATGCCTGCAACCTGGTTCAGGTTGTCAGTCAACCTACCAGGGTATTTACAAGCAGCACAGGAATGAAATCATCAACATGTATTGATCACATCTTTATTCAATTTGCTTTAAAGCAGTATCCAAATCCATCAGAATGTTGTAATCACAATAGAGTAGCCATATCTAGGAAAACCAAAGTTCCAGAGGCTGGGCCTAATATAGTGTATAAGAGGACATACAATAAGTTTTGTAGTGATTCATATGTTGATGAATTAAGGAATATTTGCTGGTCTGTGGTGTGTAATGAGGAGCGACCAGACGCTGCACTTGACACATTTATGAAATTGCTTATTCCAGTTACTAATAAGCATGCACCCATTACGAAAATGACTGTAAAAACTGTTAAATCCCCTTGGATTGATGAGGAATTGAAAAATGGTATTGTTGAGAGGGATGAGGCAAAAGGTATGGGAAATAAGTCTGGCAGCCCAACTGATTGGCAAACGTACTGCAAATGAAGAAATCATGTGACTAAGCTAAATAAAATAAACTATACTATGAAACAAAGATAAAAAATAAGCTTTGGAGCACCTTAAATTACATTTTGGGAGAATTATTCATTGAATCAGATGGGCTCATTGATCTGCCTTGGCAGCAGCTAATGGGGTTCCCTAATAAATACTAATAAATACAAATACACCCTCTCCCCCGGATTTTCAAGGGCCAGCGAGAACTCACCGGATGCCGCCGGAACCGCAACGTTTTCCAGGGCTTGGGCCCTTCTCTCGCGGCGAACCCATTCCAGGGCGCCCTGCCCTTCACAAAGAAAAAGAGAACTCTCCCTGGGGCTCCCGCCAGCTTCTCCGAGATCGGTTGCATTACCGCACTGGAAGCCTCGCGGCGCCCGTCTCCGCCACTCCAGATTCGGGGATCTGAACCCGACTGAACCCGACAGAAAGAGAGAGCGAGAGAGAGAGAGAAAGATTGGGGGAGAGAGAGAGGGAGAGAGAGAGGGGTGTGAGAGAGAGAGAGAGAGCTAGAGAGAGAGAGAGAGAGAGAGAGAGAAAGTGATAAAGAGAGAGAGACAGAAACAGAGACAGAGAGAGGGCGGAGAGGGGGGAGAGAGAGAGAGACAGAGACAGAGAGAGGGGGAGAGGGGGGAGAGAGAGAGACAGAGACAGAGACAGAGAGAGGGGGGAGAGGGGGAAGAGAGAGAGACAGAGACAGAGACAGAGAAAGGGGGGAGGGGGGGGAGAGAGAGACAGAGACAGAGACAGATGGAGGGGGGAGAGGGGGGAGAGACAGACACAGAGACAGAGACAGAGACAGAGAGAGGGGGGAGAGGGGGAGAGAGAGAGAGACAGAGAGAGGGGGAGAGGGGGGAGAGAGAGAGAGACAGAGACAGAGAGAGGGGGAGAGGGGGGAGAGAGAGAGACAGAGACAGAGAAAGGGGGGAGAGAGAGAGACAGAGACAGAGAGATGGGGGAGAGGGGGGAGAGAGAGTGACAGCAAGAAGAAACAAAGGTGAAGCTGAAGAAAGATAGAGGGACAGAACGATTGATAAGAGGAGACACAAGAAGCTTAAATGTAACATCACAGGCTGAAAACCGTAACATTCTATGGCGCTTTAGCCCAAAGCAATCAGCAGCATCGCATGACATCAGGGCCCTGCAGGATGGCTGTGTCGATCTGCCTTTTCTGGCTCAGGAATCAAGTACATGGTCTTACTGTGACGGTGTGTCTGTACGTGCGTGTGTGAATTACAATGTGTAGGCCAGAGGATATGGGCCTGGTAAGGGATGACTGGCTGAGACATCACTAGTAGCTCTCCTTCTCATCTGGAGAGAAATCATTATTCTGGTGACACAGTTCAGTAATGTAGACAGGATCATTAAATCATCTGGAGAGAAATCATTATTCTGGTGACAGTTCAGTAATGTAGACAGGATCATTAAATCATCTGGAGAGAAATAATTATTCTGGTGACACAGTTCAGTAATGTAGACAGGATCATTAAATCATCTGGAGAGAAATCATTATTCTGGTGACAGTTCAGTAATGTAGACAGGATCATTAAATCATCTGTAGAGAAATCATTATTCTGGTGACACAATTCAGTAATGTAGACAGGATCATTACAGTATAGATGGCATGAGCAAATATAGGCCCTGTTTGAGTCCCAAATGACACCCTATTCCCTACATAGTGCGCTACTATAGGCCCTGGTCATAAAGTAGTGCACTATAAAGGAAATAGGGTTGAGACGTAAGCAGCCACGGCACTTATTTCAGCGCTTCACTTCCCATACATAATGACTACAGTGTTTAATCAGCGTTGTTAAAACCCAATCCCACTTCATCTAATTATAGAGCTCCGGTCAAATATAGTGCACTATGTAGGGAATAGGGTACATTTGGAAGCCTATTAGTCACCATAATGTTCTATAAACGCTTGATGAAAGCTAACGCCCGATTTCCCCTTTTACTCCGGTCTGGGGGTTGGTGTGTGTCGTACAAACACAAACAGTCATGTCACTGTATAAATAGCCTGAACACATGCGACAAACACGTGACACACACGCGCACACAAGCGCACACACGCGTGCACACACACACACACACACACACACACACACACACACACACACACACACACACACACACACACACACACACACACAGCAACATTTCAAGTTGTGTCGAGTGAGCTTATCTGGAACGATCTAACTCTACAAGGGCAGAACTATCAATCAGACTGCATTACGGGACGTCAGTGAGTTAAATTAGAACATCATAATATTGTTCTCTATCTATCTACCGGTATCATCCTCAAACCAGCTGTTTCCCTCGTGACTCACTGAAATATAAAGGCCACATTTGGTTGCTTACTTCACTGATTGGGGACTCAAGCCAGTGCACAGGACATCACACAAACGCACGTGCAGACGCAGATGCACACACACACACACACACACACACACACACAATATTTGGCGACGAGTACTATACACAGTTCTTTTTTAAAGATGTTTAATTTTTATTTTTTTTATCAACCCGCAAAAACCCCAATGTTTTTGCTCTCTCTGTGCTTGTTGATTACTAATCTATCCATCTGTTTGATTTGGGGTTGATTTACCATGTCACTGTTCCAAGTCCTGATTATGATTCTGAATATAATGACATGTTCAGCTGTACAATTACAACTACTAGCCCTGTCCAAACAGTCTAAACATTTATCCTGAGCTACTCAATGTTTCTATGCTGCCAGCGCATTTATCCTGGGCATCGTTGGCCTCAGTGTTTATGATTTAGGACACACACACAAACTCACACATTTTGGGGTTTGCCCAAAAAGTTTTTATACAAACATTTTGTTGTAAATTTACAACGAAATCAAACTAAGCTCTGAAGTGACGGTGTTGACTCAGAGTCATTAAGGGAATGATTGACAGGTTATATAATTTGCTGTCTTCCAGAACATTCTGTATTGATGTGGTGTCAGACTGGACATGTGAAATGTTTACGCATCTGAAGTTCTATGATTATAAAATAAGATGTTTGCTAAAAAAGTTCAGTTTAACTGAATTGCTAAGTGACGCAAATACAAACCCAATTATGTCCCTGGTGACTCCATTAAAAAATCTTCACTAACCATTCACAGTGTTCCCCTTCTGTGGGGAGAAGACATCAAAGCAAAAATAGAAACACAATTTCTATTAGGCAACAGCTACAAGCCCTCCAGGTTGAATTCTGAACTCTTCTCTCTCTCTCGTTCTCTCTCTCGTGCTCTCTCTCTCTCTCTCTCGTGCTCTCTCTCTCTCTCTCTCTCTCGTGCTCTCTCTCTCTCGTGCTCTCTCTCTCTCTCTCGTGCTCTCTCTCTCTCGTGCTCTCTCTCTCTCTCGTGCTCTCTCTCTCTCTCGTGCTCTCTCTCTCTCTCTCTCTCTCTCGTGCTCTCTCGTGCTCTCTCTCTCTCTCTCTCTCTCATGCTCTCTCTCTCTCTCTCTCTCTCTCTCTCTCTCAAATTAAATTCAATGTAAGGGCTTTATTGGCATGGGAAACTTATGTTAACAATGCCAAAGCAAGTGAAGTAGATAATAAACAAAAGTGAAATAAACAATAGAAATTAAAAAGGACAAAAGGGAAAATAAATAAACATAAATATGAATTGTTTTTACAATGGTGTTTGTTCTTCACTGGTTGCCCTTTTCTTGTGGCAACAGGTCACAAATCTTGGTGTTGTGATGGCACACTGTGGAATTTCACCAAGTAGATATGGGAGTTTATCAAATTGTTTTCAAATTCTTTGTGGGTCTGTGTAATCTGAGGGAAATATGTGTCTCTAATATGGTCATACATTTGGCAGGAGGTTAGGAAGTGCTGCTCAGTTTCTAATTTTCTCATCTCATTTTGTGAGCAGTGTGCACATAGCCTGTCTTCTTCTGAGAGCCAGGTGTGCCTTCGGCAGCCTTTCTCAATAGCAA